>NC_068990.1:84443907-84466629 GCF_001194135.2 Octopus bimaculoides | reverse complement strand
ATATATATATATATATATATATAAGTAGTTTGAGGGTTGTTCTGTACAATGGCTATAATTGTACTTGACCTCATGACCTTGCTGTCAGTTTTCTCTTCGCCTTAAACTCACAGCAAGGCTATTGTACTTCCAATTAAAGCGAATTATTTTTCTGTTGTCTCTCAGCACAAAAACCAGTTTCTTTTTGTTTTTGTTTGCTTGGTTTTTACTTGTGGACCAGTAGGAATAATTGATCAGATTGATCTTGGTGTATAATCTTCTTTCATATGACACCTCACTACCCTGAGTGTTTGTGTTTGTGTGTGTGTGTGTTTGTACACTTGCACGCGTATTTGAATCTCTGTTGAGTGGTTGTTCCAGACAAACAAGGTCACTCAGATGGAGAATATCTGTCTGAAAAAGGATTACATAAAGGCTGTAAGTATCTGAGGAACAAAAACATACATATAAACTCAGAAACGCGCATACACACACACATCCACAAACATGACTGCACACACACACACACAGTCACATACTCATGTGCATGCGTGCACACACACACACACTCAGGAGGGAAAGTAGTGCACATGACCAATTTCAGAAGCTCTGAGTATAGAGGAAAAGCAGGAAGAGAGTATCCTCAAACCTGACTGGCCCTCATGCCGGTGGCACGTAAAAGCACCCACTACGCTCTCGAAGTGGTTGGCGTTAGGAAGGGCATCCAGCTGTAGAAACTCTGCCAGATCAGATTGGAGCCTGGTGTAGCCATCTGGTTCGTCAGTCCTCAGTCAAATCGTCCAACCCATGATAATATGGAAGGCGGATGTTAAATGATGATGATGATGATGATGAGAAACTGGTGACTGAGTATTCAATACATTATGTAGAGCCTATTTATTCAAAGCTTATGATTCACTCTTATTTTTACTCTGTTTTTTTTTTAATGTGTCTGTGGAATACTTAGCCACCGATACAATATAATACAAGAATCCATCAATATATAATAGTAATGATAAAGTAATGAGTGACGTTTGGGGAGAGAGAGTGATAGGTAGCAGTATGAAAAAGTGATGGTGAGGTGTATAAGATGTGAGCAAATCTGAAGGAGTCTTTCATATTGAAATCATTATGATAGGAGGGAGAGAGAGGCAGAATGGTAAGGAAGATTGTTGCCTCATGCCTTTTTGGGGGTTGACACCCACTCTGGCACTCAACATTTTACCCACCACCACCACCGCTGCTGCCTCCGCCACCACCACCACCATAGTCATAATTTTTTTTTACATCTGCTTTTCCTTGCTGGTATGAGTTGAATGGAACTTCTTTTTTGAGGCACTGCTCTTCTTGAAACCAACACTTTTAGTCACATCTTATTATGACACATTGGAATATGGTGTAACTAGTCTAAAGCTTGGGATTCTACTTCACTTACTTGGTTAGTTTTCCTGAAAATGACATTAAAACCAAAGTGTCCCATTTCATCTCTCCTAGAATAACTTCTAATGTAAGTTCAAGATACAAATTTTCTGGTGGGTTGGGATTAGGGTTAGGGTGGGGTGGGGGCGGGAGGAAAGGGAATGATGCAGGGAGTGCATAGTTGATTAAATTGACTCAAGTGCTTAACTGGTGACCATTTTATGAAGCCATAGAAGAATAAAAATGAAAGTCAAGCAAGGCAAGTCTGGAACTAAAAATATTAAGGAATGTAATTAATTAACACAAAGTATTTTGTTCACTCTTCTACCAATTCTGTGCAGTACATTCGCTTCATCTTTGCTGGTTCTTTATTTAGTAATGTTGTTTGGGTTATATATTGGGTTGGTGCATAATTATTGCGGCTTTTTTCAACAAATTCTATTCAACAAAAACAGTAGCTAGGTCTTGCTGAAGTAAGGTCTAGTACCAATTTGTTCAGCAATGTTTTGCATGAGGTAGAGGTTGTCGTGTATAGATCCGTCAGGGATTGCATAAATTTGTGCCTCTCCAAATAAACTACTGGTAATAAGCACTAATCTCTAGGTGAGCACCTTTACTGAAATCTTTGGTTGTGTTGGTAGAAATACAACCCCATGTTGCCTGTTATGTTCTCATTATTCGAACCCTTCCTCAGCAGTGCTACCACAACTCTCGGCGCACAAGACTTGGAATACTCCTAGTTTGCTACTAGGTATAAAAACAGTTGTCATGACAGTAGCGAACGCATGTGGAATGTAAAAAATACATTTTATATGTGGATCACTCCCTTCCAGGGATTTATTTATCACTTGGTTGCCCGATACATCTGCAACTTCATCTGCCAAAATCAGATTTTTATAATATTCTGTCTTCGAACGAGATACGTGGAAGACCCTCCAGGTAAGCAGGTTCACTGTTTTAAGCTTGTCTCTCTTCATGAATATTTTGGGAAAATGCTGCTGTAAAGTTGTGCAAAGCTACGTAGAATCGGAACTGCCAAAGATCTTAACTTCTCTTTGTTACCTCACTGCGACTCTGTCATCCGTGCTCATCGAATAGTATTCTTTCCCGTGTTTTTCAGAGCACGTGTTCTAGCATGAACAAGCATCCGCGTAGAAGTAGTGGTCAAAGGCTAATCTCACCACAGGTATGTTGTAACGATGTTTTTTCTGTTCGCATTTGAAAAACAAGATATATAAAGAAGAAAATTAAGAAGGAATACCCCAAAAGAATCAGACTAATATTAAAAACAGAACTCGAATATAGAAATGGAATAGGGGATATAAATATGCAAACTACTATTAAGCAGTGCCAAAGGAAAATGGATATTCACAGAAAACTTCATATGCGAATATCAAAACCCAAGCTAATATTGTGGAAAACACACACGCACACACACATTCCAGATATCTCGGTGCTTAATGAAATAATAAAAGAGACGTAAATGAAAAACTGAAGACAACTGCAAAATAATATGATAACAAAGAGAAGCACCCGAAATTAAAGAACATTCCAAACAAGACACTCATTAAATCGTACAAATCTGCAATTATTCCTATGAAGAAACCTGTGTGTGTGACTTGTTGCTGCTGTTACTAAGCAGCAGTAGTTGTTACTCGATACGGAACCACTCAATCTGTAGTAGAAAAATAACGATTGTAATACCTTTTGAAAATAACATTCCATTTGTATTCTTTGACAAGTATTTAGAATACGACAGAAATTGTTTGGTCTAATAGAAAGTATTGGTAGTAATTTAGATGTTTGAAGACATTTCTTTCAACTAATTTAGATACTTTAAGCCCGTATCTTGTCCACGGTCACAGTTGTACTATCATGATCATTTATCAGGTGACGAGCTGGCACAATCATTAGCGAATTTCTTCCGGCTCTTAACGCTCTGAGTTCAAATTCCAACTAGGTCGACTTTGTCCTTCATCGACTTAACCCTACCCCTTTAAAATTACTGGCCTTGTGCCAAAATTCGAAACCACTATCATGAACAGTCATAAAAGTTAGTTCCCCTGAAATAGCTACTAAGAGTGATTCCCCTTGTAAAATCTTTTTGTTATTCTAGTTTCTTTGCAAGTAAAAATAGAATTGATTAGTTCTGTAATGATTTCATTTACATCTAGAATGCAGCCGGCTACAGTACTTCACTAGTATTTTATTTTATTAAACCCAGAAAAGATATGAAGTTTTAAAATGAAAATGTTTCTTTGCTGCAAACTGAAACTGTTAAGTAACAAAAGTAAAATAGTTGACAGTGAAGAGTGGACTATACGATAACGCACCCAGCGTGATGTTACCCATATAGAAGATGTGTTTATCAAATATTAAAGTTCAGATCCTTTCTGTTGGGCTCACACTTTTTGAAATTTGGTATATTAATGTAATTTTTCACGCCATAATTAGCTAATTTTTCACGCCATGATTAGCTAATTTTTCACGCCATGATTAGCTAATCTTTTGCGCCGTAATTAGCTAATTTTTCACGCCATAATCAGCTAATTTTTCACGTCATAATTACAAAACTTAGCTTGCAAAGCTACAACAATACACCAAATTTGAAATCATTTTGCGTCGAAATCAATTTAAATCGAAAAGTGTGAGACAAACAGAAAAGATCCTTCTCATTTATAGGGTGCACCGTAAAGAATTCCTGATTGAATTTTAGTCATAATTTTTAGAAGAGGGCATGAAAATACATGACTTCTTCAGGATTTAATTAAATATAGTCACGTAACATATTAAGATACGTTTCATTCAATATGTCAGCCTTTTGCTTTAACAATCGTCCGGAGACTGCCGAGAACAGAGTCACACGAACGCCGGACAAATTCTTCCCTTAAGCGATCCCGTGACGCGACGAAGGTTTTCGTCAGAGTGGTCATGTTTTTGTAAGAAACTTTCGAAACGTCACTTTCTTGAATGGACCAAATAGCGAAGTCCATAGGGTTGACGTCTGGTTTGGAGGGGTGGGGGCACACATTCTTGTCACAGAGTCCGTTGAAATGGTTCTTGCACCACTGCTGTGTCACAGTGGACGTATAAGAAGGAGCGCCGTCTTGCGTGAAAACGTAACTATGGCAAAACATTATCTTAACATTTTCATGTAAATTGCCGAATTGACCTTCGTCCCCTTTTTAATGAACACCAAAGGAGATTTTCCATTATCGGATGACACTGCCGCCCAAACCATCACTTCCGCGGGTTTCATTTAGCGAAACACCTTACGGTCACCTTCGAGAAGAGTATCCGATCTCGTGGTCAAAATCCTGTCATTCTGGGTGTTCGCTACAGTCTCCACAGCGAATGTCTTTTCACCCGACCAGATGAAGACATTGTTATCGGCGCTCTGAATCTCCTCCACCAATTTCTTGCACTTGTCCTGTCACTTTGTTTGGGAAGTGGCCGAAATTTGGTATCGACGTTGTAATTTAATGACTTACAATTTAAGTCTTTATGCACGGCCTGTTGTATGGTTGTCTGGGAGATATCGAAACTTTTAGTCATTTGCCTCATGCTCCGTCATGGATTTCGTGGCACTCTCTTTCGGACGACATCCACCAATTGTTTCGTCCTTAGGGATCGTTTTCGATCAGGAATGAGCTTGCTGTCGACTGAACGTGAAGGCGCTTGGCTTTCCCAACGCCTGAGCCTCGCCATCACCCGTAGTAATGCTGAGAGCGTGTTGCCTTGCTTCACTAGGTTCCGTTAAACCTTGTTGTGTGTGACCAGTTGCTGTAATAAAAAAAATTGAAATTCCCATAAATGGTTTCAATACAGTTTTAACAGAAGGATTTGGAAGAAATAGATGATGAAATGTAATTTCTTTCTAAGGCGGTGAGTTGGCAGAAACGTTAGCACGGAATGCTTAGCGGTATTTCGTTAGTCTTTATGTTGTGAGTTCAAATTCCGCCGAGGTTGACTTTGCCTTTTATCCTTTCGAAGTCGATAAATTAAGTACCAGTGGAGTACAGTCGATCTAATCGACTGGCCCCCTCCCACCAAATTTCGGGCCTTGTACCTAGAGTAGATAAGAATTTGTCTTTCAATCTCTATCGAGATATATGCGTTTTTTTTTTTCTCTCTAAAATTTGTCCTTTTCTACTCTAGGCACAAGACTCGAAATGCTTGGGGAGGGGACCAGTCGATTAACTCGATCCCAGTATGCAACTGGCCTTTAATTTATCGACCACGAAAGGATGAAAGGTAAAGTCGAGATAACTGAGATAGCTGATGATTGGGAGGTTGTTGTGTCAACAAAAACTGTAAGTCGTAGTAAATTAACATGATGTCCCACGTAGTATGCAAATTTTTCGTTACGACATCGAGGGTTCCAGTTGATCCGATCAAAGGAATAGCCTGCTCGTGAAATTAACGTGCAAGTGGCTGAGCACTCCACAGACACGTGTACCCTTAACGTAGTTCTCAGGGGATATTCAGCGTGACACAGTGTGACAAAGCTGACCCTTTGAATTACAGGCACAACAGAAAAAGGAAGAAAGACTGAGAGAAAGTTGTGGTGAAAGAGTACAGCAGGGTTCGCCACCATCCCCCTGCCGGAGCCTCGTGGAGCTTTAGGTGTTTTCGCTCAATAAACACTCACAACGCCCGGTCTGGGAATCGAAACCGCGAGTCCGCTGCCCTAACCACTGGGCCATTGCGCTTCCACTAATTCTTAATAGTAGAAGATTAATAGAATCTGGTCTTAAAAACAAAAAGAGAGAAAAGAATCAAAAAGCATAAATGAAAACAATAATGTCTCAGAGTTAACTCCCCCTAGTTAATGTTGTATGAGGTCGCTGCTATCGTTTACTTAGTCACGACTGAAATAAGACGACAGCAGCGACATCTTTATATTCAACAACTGAAATAAAAATCTTTCAATCATGAAAATGGCTGATACCCCGGCAGTTGTTCGTCGTAATCGACCTGGCACGAAATATGAGGTATTTAATAACAAAACAAACACTAACAGTCCTAACATCCGTCTTTCTCTTTTATAATTCTGTTCATTCTTATTTTGATTAACCCCTTGTTTTATGTAGGGGACAGGTTTACGCCTTTTTTTCCCTTCGACTTCTTTTTGCAGATGCGATCGCTCGGTCTGCTAGAAATAGTTACTAAATTCTTTCAAATCATATCCTGCTGTTTTAAAGAAGAAAATCGAATAATGTAGTCTTATATATGCTACTCCTAAGACGAAAACGAAATGGTCATCACCAGTGGAACGCATTTGACCATTAGATCTGTTCACAGTTGACCTGTGTCTTAACAACAATGTTAACATTTTTTTAATGTCTTTCTTTAACAACTGTTCGCCTGTTCAAGCAAGATCCAGCTAGATTTTCACATTTGTTTTTATTGGCTTCCTTTATAAAGCAAATTTTTATATATATATATATATATATATACAGATTGAAATCATAGCTTACTTAACTAAGAACAGAAACAAAACACTTCTAGGTATTTATTTAGATACGATCTTTTCGGTTTAAACCCCACAGAGGTCAGCTTTATCTTTTACCGTTCCGGAGTCAATAAGATAAAGTGCTCACCAACTACAGGATCGATTTAATTAACTCTGCCCCTCCCACAAATTTGGGGGCAGTTAGGGAGTTAGTTAAAACTGAATAATGTACAGAAGGCATGAAACGAAGTTTAGTATCTCCTTTCCTTCCTATAACGAAGACATCTTTGATGTGAATGGAATTATAACAGAAAAAATTCTGTATATAGGTTATTTATTTTTAATCTATCACCCGGAAAGGATTGCTGGAAGAATCTATCCTTGTACGACACCGTGCCTCGGAATTTCCAATTTTATCAGCTCGCTTGTTAAAATTTCTTCAAAAAGCAAAACAAACCGTTTCGTCGACCACGGAATGATGCCCTCCCTATTATTTTTGTTTACTTTTGTCCCCAGTAATTACTTTAGTATCAGCCTCTATATACGAGAGGGGGCTGAAAAGTTCATAGGTCGACTATGAAGGAGTGATGCTAGCGCTGCGAAATCTTGTCAGCATTAATTTCAGCTATTCTGTTTTTTTGAGCCAGAAACAATCCATGCAGTCAAAACCCCTCCTCACCTGCTCCGAAGAAGGCCAAGATCATTTCATTTGCAGGGAAGGTGATGGGCCTCAGTTTTTGGGATGCAAAAGGCATTGTTTGTTGATTTATTTTCAGAAAGGCCACATCATCACAGGAGAGTACTATGCCAACTTGCTGAGACAATTATGAAAGGCTATCAAGACCAAATGTTCAGGAAAATTGATGAAAGGGGTCTTGTTTCATCAGGACAATGCTCCAATACACAAGTCCTTTATGTTCAATGACTGTGGCTTCGAACTAGCTGATCACCTTCCCCATTCTCCTGATTTGGCTCCATCTGACTAACATCTGTTCCCCAAATTGAAAAAAATTTTTTTACTGGGAGCCAATATTGCGCTGATGAAAATGTCATATCTGCTGCTGATGACCTTTTTCACCATCTGGATGAAGCTTCATCCGTGAGATCCAAGCACTACAATACCAATGGAAGAAGTGTGTGGACTGCAAGGGCATTATGTTGGAAAGTAAATCTCATTGTTTGGAATTTTCTTAATGCACTTGACTAAAATATCCACAACTATCTTTGGAAATAGTATTGCACTATATTTCTAATTTTATTAATAATTAATGCCTGGTTGGGAAAACTATACTGGAAAGGCTTTACGTTCACAAGTGTGAAGTTGATTTTATTAATCCTGAAAAAAATGAAAGGTAAAGTTGGTCTTGGAAGGAATTGAACTCAAAACATAAAGGAATGTAGTTAAATGCTGCAAGGTATTAAGTCCAGTTCTCTTCTATAAGAAACATTTCTAACATTGGCACAAACTATAAATTTGTAGGGAAAGGGTATAACCTTTGTAACAAGTTTATCTTTAGGTTTCTTTTCTATGCACATGTTGGTGTTTTTAACCATCATAACCAAAGTTTGCATATAATCTGCTTCATAGTGATACTGTTGATTATCCTTAAGTTAGGACTATGTACTTTGGTGTCCCACCTGAACATTAATCATTGATACTTTCAGCCAGTCTAGTCAAGCTTGTGTACCTACTCTCACTCTATTTCTTTTATTGTTGTATCTGACGTCTGACACATAATAGAATGCAGGTATTTATATATGTAAGAATTAAGTTAATTACTGCTACAATCAGGTTTCTCTGTCATGCTAGTGTAGATTATCCTTAAGTCAACCATAACCACCTTGTTTATATATATATATATATATATATACAGAGAGAGAGGGAGGATAATGTTGTCCAATGTGCCCTATTTTTAAAATGACAAAGTGTAATTTGAGGAAGATTCAGTTGTTATTTCCTGCAGGTCAATTGACTGCATAGATTCTTCATTAGTTCATGCTTCATAATGAAATATTTAATGGTGTATTTTGAATTAATAAAAAGCTCCTTGTTACCTTCCCCACTAACCCCAGTAAACATTGGTCATGGTAGCATGCAGAAGATGCTTAGCTGAAGGTCAATTCTGATTCAGCAAGTTTATAATCAAAAACATTCCAACTGTAGTTGTTCCATTTTTAGGGTTATGTAGGATAAATTATCTAATAGGTATTTTCCTTATTTAAGATGGTAGGATGTTATTTGAAAAAGAATTGGCTGCTATTTCTGCCAGATCAAGTAACCATGTAGAAAATCCCTCAATAGCTGAACCTGCAGAAATTGAAATTAACAAGCATATAAATCCCTTCTGTCATCATCATCTATCCATCTTCCTTGCTGGCTTGTGTTAAATGATTTGACAGGATTTGAGGAATGGAAACACTGTTGTGCTCCATTGTCTGTTTTAGCATGATTCTACAGTTGGATGCCCTTCCTAATGCCAACTGGGTGCTTTTTTTGTGACACTAATATTAAATTGCTTTGCAGCTTGCAAGAGTATTGGTCTAAAGTGCCCCCCCCCCCTCCATAACTGAAGGAGACTAGAAGAGATAGGGTGCAACATTTCTAGGTGGGGATTGATGATAGGGAAGAAAGTAAGATGATAAGAATAGATTTATAGTTGTGTGACAGTGGTAAAGGAGAGAATAACAGAATACATACTATTTGGGAGGGTGTAATACAGGGTACAGGGGGAAAGGGAAAGGATTACTGTCATGGGTTATTGAAAATGAGAGGGACAGTAGAAAGGTTATAAGGTAGTTTGTGTAGAGAAGATCCAGGGCTATTCTACGTTATAAGGGTGGATATTGACAAGATTTGAGGAAAAGGGGATAAAGAAAGGAAAATAGGTGAGGGAGGTAAGGAATCCTGAGAAAGTCATTGAAGGTAAGAGAGGTGTGTGGGTAGCCCAGAGAAGGAGAAATGAGAAGATAGAGATGCTGTGGTTAGAGGAAAGTGAGAAAAGAAAAAATGAGGCTGAGTGTAGTATTGGGTAAATGTAGTGAGAATAATGGAAAAGAGAGGCTGGAAGGAGTCATAGAGATGGGTGGGTGATGGGAGAGCAGTGTGAATGCAGAGAAAGCCTCTCAGGTGGGTAGTTCGTCATAAGAGGTCAGTGAGAGAAAGGGTTAAGGGGGTAGTAGGTGGATGCAGTGAGAGATTGAAAAGCTGGAGAGCACCCTAGAGGTGTGAAGGCAAGAGGAGATGTTGGATGGCAATAGGGGTAATTCAAGAGAGAGTGTACTGGCTGGAAGTACAGCAGGACAAGTATAATGATGAAGTTAAAGTGTATTGGGTAGGTGAGGGTGAGGTGGATCTAAGAGAAGGATGAAGGGTCACAGTGAAGTGAACTGGATAATGAAGATGCAGTCTGATGGAGGTGGTGGGGAGTTGTGAGTGATGAAGGGATGGTAGTCAGGAGGAGGGTGTGAAGATATAAGGTGGGCTTGGTGAAGAATAAATATATGATATCATGGCATCTAAGACACTAGTCTCATGTCTAGTATGTTTGGTCATGGGTGGACTGGTCTCCTGTAGCACTAGACATATCCAGTTAGTATGGCCTTCTGTCATCTCCTTTGTGAGATGCAGCATTTTCTGGTCAGCCTTCATTACCCTATCCAAAGTCTTTATCTACACTTAATTTCCTTAGTGACCACCATATTACTGAATGTAATACCCTGCTAAAGCCTTCTCCAAGTCAGCAAATGCCAGGAATAGTGGTTTTCTGTTAGTCAAATATTCCTCCTGCAGTTGCCTCACTATTGCACCTATTATACTTCTACTGAGCATGAAGCCAAACTGCATCTCATCTAAGTTTACTCTGTTACAAATCACTTGTTCTATGATTCTCTTCATGACATTCCAATTGCTTAATTCTTCTATAACTTCTCTCCAATGGTTCTCCTTTACCTTTGTAGCAGTTTACAATGATGCATTTATATCAGTTGTCAGATATGATACTTTCCTTGATACTTGATTAACTATCTCAATAGTTATCATGAATCCCACCTCACCAGATATTTTGAACAACTGCCATGATGACCCAGCAATTTTTTCCCCACTTTGTATCCTTAGTTTCTTTTATCTACCACATTTCCATCAACTTGAATTTCTCCTCCCTCTGTATGATCAACATGAGGTAGAGCCACTTTCTTATCCTAAAGTAGTCCGCCATCACCACCAACAACAACAACCACCATAAGTCTTAGTGTTTCTAGGATTAAATTATTTAACATGCATTTTGTGTTTTTAAAGATGGTAGTAGGTGATATGAAGGAGATTCGGTTGCTATTTACTGCAGATTAAGCTACTATGTCAAGCCTCCCTTTTTGGCTTGATTTCTATTGAGTTGCATGATAAAGGATTAAATGAGAATGGAAAAGTATCCCCGCTTGGGTTGTTCCTATATGATTAATCATCATTAAGTATTTAAAGATAATTAAAATAGGTATACTTCTTGTGTGTTCCTAAGCAATTAATATATTGTTTTCTTATTTACCTAGAAATGGTGCCATTGGCCTGATGAATCCTTTGATGAAATGGAGAGTACTCTTGCAGTTCAACAGGTAATGTACTGATATATGTGTTATTGTCTCTTATGCAAGGCCTCTGTTGGTGAAACTTACTTGAGTGATTTGTTTACTGAACTGCAAGTGGAGCTATCTTCAAGCAGTCACACAGCCTGCTAGAACTAGCAACCACATTGCCTCAAGTTACACCCTACCATTCTTAAAAAAAGAGAAAGACACATTAAGACAATATAATCTTAGATATACAAACTGACAAAATGATCACTAGATCTCAGAACAGTATCTCTCATGTAATAGGTAAATGAAAGCCAAGGCTTCTGGTGTGTGTTGTACTGCAAACCCTTCAAACATATGCCAGCATGGAAAATCATTAAAGTAATAGGGTGATGGAGAGGTTTGCTGATAGTGCTGATTCAATCATTTACGGACAACATCCACTGATGCTTCTACATTAAAGAAGATAAAAACTATTTTTACAAGCTACAAAATAATTATTTAAATTCTGTAAACAGTACATCTTTATCAATAGACAAAGAAAAGTGTATGTATTCTTGTAAATATCAGTTTTTCCTTCCTTGCACAAAAATGACAAGTCAATAGATTAATATTAACTCTTAAAAGACAAGTTAATAGGAACAGTTAGAAATATTGACTCCAATTCAAAGTCATCTTAGTATCAAAAAGATAATTATGAAAGGTTTAAAACTTGTATCTGAAACATAAACAGCAAGAAAACAAGATATAAACATGAGACTGTGCAAAAATGGATAACATCCATTGGAGCTCTATTTACTCTTGTTCATTTGATTTGAATTGACAAAATATGTTCAGTAAATCTATCACTAGGATTAAGAAAAACAAACATTTAATCATTTAGAAAATAATTTATCTTGATGATCTTAGACATGATAAACACTGTACGCCATAAAAAACCACTACACCATATGCCCACGGGCTTATGGCGTAGTGGTTAAGAGCGTGGCTTACTAACCCCAAAATTCTGAGTTCGATTCCAGGCAGTAACCTGAATAATAATAATAACAATAACATCAAAAAATACCTTAGAAATGGGAACCCAGGTTCAAAATTTCCCCAAGACACCTGATGAAGGCTGGAGGGTATATCAACTGAAACGTGTTAACAACAAACAAGATGAGGACAAATATCCGTCAAATGTAAATAATGTAAATAATGATAAACACCAATTTGAGAGAAAAAGTGACACAAGTACACTACTGGATAATAGATACTGGGTTCAGATACCATCAGTGAGTGTGTTATTTTTTTGCCTTAAACTACTGCTTATATCTAATGTCATTCACATTCTTTCCTTCGCAGTTATTTTTTTACTGATTTCTCGAAACCGGTTTATTTATTCATGTTTTGCTTGTAAAGTCCTGTTGTTTCTCTCTACAGTTTATCCAACAATCTATACGTAAAGATGTAACAAACATAGATGCCATCCTCACTCCCCCTGAAGGTCAAGAAGAAGGTGTGTGGAAATATGAGCATCTAAGGTAAAAAAAAACATTGAATTATATGAAGTAATTCCGTAGATAATTTTCTTTTGATAGAGGAAATTTGAATGCTTCTTTTCCTCATATGTTGTAACATTTTAAAAATATTCGTAGTATTTGATGTGTTGATATATTTATACAGAAATGAGAAAGTAGTGACACTAAAGAAAATCAATTGACTTTGTGCCAATATCTCTGGCTCATTACTAATATGAAAAATCAGTATTTAGATAACATATACAAGAAGTAGATTTGGAATGATAGAAGGAAAGGATGAATAATGTATGGATGTCTTTGAAACTGACATGTAAATGAAGATTATTCTTCTTATTATTTTTCTTATTATTATTATCATTAAATGATATTAACTATTGGTCTTATTTTTCCTAGTCATATTCTTAGATTATAGTCTATCTTTAATCTAGAACCATGACTTCCATGAGCTAATCTCTTGAGTAAAATATTCTAAAAGTAAAATACTATCAACTGTGATGAGCATTCTCTTGCTGAATATTCAGTTCGTTTCTGTTATTGATTGATGGGCCATTTGGTGTCTTAAGAGTTCTGAATTCAAATATGACTGAGTTTGACCAGTGTTGCATTTGATTACATTTATATGTGTATTTGTCTGTATGAGTTGTGTGTATGTATGTATAGAATATAAAATGTGTGTGTTTTGTAACTTTATTGCTGAAGCTTTGTATAAGTGTAATCTTTCATTTACATTGTAGGCAGTTCTGTATGGAGCTCAATGGACTTGCTGTTAAGCTGCAGGTAATTTAACATTTTATGATTTTAAATATCAGTTTGAGCATTATTAATATCAGTCAGTTCCCCAACTTTTTTGTTTATTTCGTAGAAAATCTGAACATATTTGGCAGAATTGATAGTGTCAAGCAAAATGGCTTGGGATGTAGAGTTATGTCCTTCTTGGGTTCTAAATCTAAACCCTACATTGGTTGACTTTACCTTTCAGCATTCCAGGATCAATAAAATAAGTACAAAGCAAGTATTAAGATCAATGCAGGTCGTTGTCGACTTAGGACCACAATTGGTTCTGACTGACTGGTCGTAAGTTGGCCATGCTTAATCAGGGTGCTCTCTTTTGACTTTACTGCCATGAGTAACCCTTACTCTGTGTGTGCAGTAGCAGCATTATCTCAGTGTGATGAGAGCATTACACCATTGTGGATCTTTACTAAGCTTTGTAGAGAGTTGGTAGATGTTGGAAGCTGAAGTATTATCAACAGTAAATTTCTGTTTTATTCCAATATGTTTTGATAGCATTTATACATCTTGGTTGAAGTTCTGATTGTCTGAATTTCTAACTCTATATTACTCCCATATAAGTTCACTTAATGGCTATATTTAACTTTCATTTGTTTACAAAACCTTTTATCTCAGATTCTATTCTTTCTTCTCTAGAATCTTACTTCTTTAGACTATATCTAGCCTGCCAATTCTGGTGACTTTATTTGTAGTACACTATTTGACTATATTTACCCTCCAACTATTTATGCCTTAGCAGTCAATGTGTGTGTGTGTTGTGTCATCATCATCATCATCATAATTTAACATCTGTCTTTCATGCTGGCATGGGTTGAACAATTTGACAAGACCTGGTAAGCCTAGGAACTTTGCCAAGCTCCATTGTCTGTTTTGGCATGGTTTTTACAGCTGGATGCCCTTCCTAATGCCAACCATTTTACATATATATTTCTGTGGATCTCAAAGCATGCATAAAGCTATAAATAACAGCATGTAAATATTAGATTGAAAAACTTGTTTGGATAGAAAATGTCAAAGCTTGCCCATTGGTACTATAAAACCCACAGTTTCTGTAGACAGATGTGGGTTTGTCTCTCTTGGCAGCCTTTGACTCTTTTCATCCAAATGGGTTTTTTGACCCAATATGTACATACTATTACTTTATGTGTGCTGTAAGAACCAATGTTTCAAAAAAGAATCATTTCATGTTCTCTCGAAAGTTTGTAAATTCTTATGACATCAACAACATTTATCTATTTATGTATTTACACACTACTTATTGAGTCAATACATATTTTGAAAACTTGTTTCAGAATGAATGTAATCCAGATAGCTGTACCCAGATGACTGCCACAGAACAATGGATCTTCCTGTGTGCTGCACATAAGACCCCAAAAGAGGTATTATTCAAATTTCTTATATCAAAAAATTGTAATTGAGAATAATTCTTCAATGTTGCTAGTTCGCAACTGGTTGAGATACCATCCATGAATATATATATATATATATATATATCATAATAATTATATACATAATTATAACAAGGGATTGGCATTATGCTTCTCCACACGGTGAAAATAGATGCCAAATGATGCCAATACCACCTTAAAAAACACAGGCTGTAGTTGAGCAAAAGAAAGATAATGAATTAAACTTTTGGTTAAATATGTACAAGATCTTGTTTCAGGCTTAAGGTAGAAAATTATACCTACTGCTGTCTCAGCACCGTTATTCCATAGTATAAATTTACAAGTATTTACATATATGTATACAAGCAGCAACTTAATACAACAATATATATATACATTTAGGGCAGTGAGCTGGTAGAATCGTTAGCACGACAGGCGAAATGCTTAGTGGTATTTTGGCTGCCATTACGTCCTGAGTTCAAATTCCGCTGAGGTTGACTTTGCCTTTCATCCTTTTGGGGTCGTTTAAATAAGTACTAGTTATGCACTGGGGTTGATGTAATGGTTGTGTGTTAACAAGGTTAGACATGGCTAATTTGATCAAGTTGCTTTGTCTTTGTGATGGTTAGATTTTGTTAATTTCAATGGTAAAGAGCTTAACTCTTAAAGAAAGTAAAATATTACATAGTAGTTGTCTCGCATTGATAAAAATATTTAGTATAAAAAAATTCCTTAATTTTTCTCACTATTATTTACTGTTTTTTCTTTTTGTCTTAAGAAAAGAATGCTTAAACGTGTGTAAAATTAGACATTCAGTCCTATTATAAAGACATAGTATAATTTCTTTCTCAAACTGATATCGCAAACATTTGTAAGTTATCTACCTTGACATCTCAGCCAATTTCAGACTTATTTTAAATGGTCAAAACAATGAAATTATACAATTGCTGCTTATAATTGTTACTCATGGTATTAACCGGAATTTTGATTAAATGGAAAGAATAGTTATCATGTCTGGCAGTCAATAAGACAACAATGTTTTTTTTTCATAAGCTGATTTAATCCATTTTCGCTGTATTTTTTAGAACTTCTCAAATATTTAAAGCCAGCCAGAACATTCTCTTCACAACTCACTGTTTACCTGCAACAACATACGTTTTTCTATTGACAACAACTTGTGACGGTAGTGAAAAGAAAATAGTCTTTCGAAAAGCTCTTAGTTTCTTTACATACATACATACATACATACATATATATATATATATATATATATTCTGTAAAAATATAGCATTTTTATTTGTTTGCAGTGTCCTGCTATTGATTACACAAGACATACATTAGATGGAGCTGCTTGTCTATTAAATAGCACTAAGTATTTTCCAAGCCGGTAAGTTTCTAATTTTAATTATCTTTTTCGTAATCCTAAATAATGAACAATAATTGCCATGCTTTTGTTATTCAAAACAAAAGTGTTTGATTGTAGATTTGAAGGCGGACGTTAAACAATGATGATGATGATATTATTCTATTAATTTAACTAAGAAATATTTGTATGCAAGTCATGTTGAGTTTTCTAACACCATTGCTAAAGCAAATTTATTCCTGTAATCCAAAAAATAAACTGAGGTATACTGATGCACCAGTGTTTCAAGCTAATGAAATAGTTGTTGGCTATACAATATGCAAAATGTTTGCTGCTATGAGCTATACTTCACCTGAGAATCGCATATATTGACAACAGGTAGCATATATAGGCATACATAGGTATAGGTATGGTAATTGTAATTGTCTTCACTGACATACTGAAATATCTTTAAAATCTTGCTGCATTTTTAAAATTCCATTTATTTATTTATTTGCAGGGTCAGTATAAAAGAGTCATCTGTAGCCAAGCTCGGGTCTGTTTGTAGAAGGGTCTATCGAATATTTTCTCACGCTTATTTTCATCACAGAATGCTGTTTGACAAATTTGAGGTAATTTTCTGATTTTTTGAAAATATATTTACTATATTTACTGCTCTATTGTGCAGTGTCTTTCTTTTTGTTGACTTTAACAATTCATGGTCTTCTTATCTTAATAACTTGATCATACGGAATGATGAAATACCACAACTTAACTTTCTCATTTTCTTTCACTACTTTAGGTTAATGTTCATACCATTTATCAGCTCTCTACAAATTATATTCTCCACATAGTTCCCATTGAACAATATGCAATATTATATTCTATCTTTTCACCTTTTATACCACACAGTTTGCTTAAGTGGGATTCAACAATTTTATCATCTTCATATTTCACATAGTTTCTTCTAAGCACTTTTTCTTGTGTTACACAGATTAATGCTTCTGTTCAAACGTTTAGGTTTGATTTTCACAGCCATTTTCATATCAGAGATATCAGTAATGAAGATAATCCATGCTTGTAACTTATATCTCCATGCATTGTTTTTCCCTCTTCATCATATCTCTTTTTCCTCTCTTCTGATTCCCTTATGTTCATCCTTATCAATGCTGTCTCCACTGTGTCACTCTTACAATGGTTCCAAACCATTCTTTTTGCTGCTTTTACTTTCCTTGCAACTTATCAAATCTGTTCTTATACTTTTCCTATGCAGGCAAAGCCATTGAATATCACTTTTCAGAGCAATGCTCCCTGAAATGTCTTCAATTTCTTAGTCTTTACTTTCCAACTTCTGGAGTTTTTCCTTATTCTTTTGACAACCCCTGCTTCCATTTAATTACATATACAACACATATTTATTGCTAATATGTTTCGTTCATATAATTATATTCTTCTCTGGTATTCTTTACCAGATAATTCCTTCATTGCAATCTCTTTCATATCGTTGACTAATAGTATTAAGTACATATATCCATTCTCTTCCATATCCTTCACCACCATCTGCTAACAATGCCTTCTGCTTTTTATTATAAGTATACCATACTTCTTTGTCCAAAATTCCATTCCTGTGTTGTTGCTAAATATATGAATTGTTGGAACTTAATCTATCAGTTTTCACTTTCCTTGAACAGTTAAGTTCATTTATTCATCCTCATTCATAGCCATCACCTGTCTCTTGTTTTTTCAATATCTTCGCTGTTATGCACAATACAAACAATAGGGTAACATACTTTCACTTTGAACTATTTGAACATTGTTTTTTGGAGAGCAATATTTATTAATGGTAGCGTGCTGGACATTTGCATCATTGAGTTACGTCCCCTTAATGCCTGGCCAGTTCCTGTCAAACCGCCCCACGCATGCCAGCATGGAAGGCAGATGTTAAACGATGATGATGATTGCTATTTTTAAAAAAAATATCTTTTCTCTTCTTTAAAGTTCTTTTTCTTCCTTTCAGAATGAGACTAATCTTTGTAGACGGTTTACCACATTTGTTACCAAATATAATTTGATGCCGAAGGACAGTCTGATAGTACCAATTCTGGAAGACCAGGCATCTCTGAATGGAGAGAGTGAAGCTTGATTTGAAAAAACAAAAGTGATTACTGTTAAAAAAAAACCCCAAAACCAAAAACTTAAAATTACTGTACTGTTTCTGCTCGGCTAAGTAAAACTGTTTTTACTTAAACAATAGTAGCCAGGGTTTGACAACCAGTTTCTCTACTGATGACAACTGTGAACACCTTAATAAACCAATTACACAACTGTAGCAAAGTGTATTGGGAGTTGTTGCAAGTAGGAAGAAACTATGAAGAGCTTCAACACTCGAAGTGCTAACTGGTCTTTTTTTGACCATTTTATTTTCTATTATGATAATCTTATTTATGTTTAAATTGACATACTAGATTCTTAACACAAAAAAAATAAGTTCAGCTATTAAACAGAATCTGTTAAAAATCGACTTAAAGAAAATAGAAATATATACAGGTTTCGTTATTTCTGATTGAAATAAAAATATATGTATATATTATTTACAAGATATGTGTATATATATATGTGTGTGTGTGTGTATATATATATATATAAAACATGTATATTATAATATATATACATATATATATTATATTATATATAGTGTATGTGTGTATATGTATATATATATATAATTTACATGTGTAAATATGCACACATTTATATATATATATACACATACACACACACATACACATACACCTATATATGAATATATATTACATACACACATGTATATATGTGTGTATATGTATGTATACGTATTTACCTGTGTATATCTATATAAGTATGTGTATATATATATATATGTGTGTGTGTATATATATATATATGTATTCATATGTGTATATATATATATATATATATATATCATCATCATCATCGTTTAATGTCCGCTTTCCATGCTAGCATGGGTTGGACGATTTGACTGAGGACTGGTGAAACAGGATGGCAACACCAGGCTCCAATCTAATTTGGCAGAGTTTCTACAGCTGGATGCCCTTCCTAACGCCAACCACTCAGAGAGTGTAGTGGGTGCTTTTACGTGTCACCCGCATATATATATATATGTAATGACTGAAACAAGTAAAAGATTAACGATTGCAGACAAGCTAATGGACAAAATCGGCTGCATCTTTTTTTTTCTTATGCATGTTTTCCATTACCATTTTACCAAGTATCTGACAGAGATAATGTTTAACCTGTTCTTGCTACAGCAGGAATACAACATGACAAGGTTAACAATAAAATAACCAGACAATGATTAACTAGCAAAAACCAAATATAAATATTTAAATAGCCTTATAGTTTTAGTCTAAATTCTCAAAATATCAGATCCTTTGTTTTCAGTAACTGTAACTAGAAGCTAATTGACTTAGAGCTTCTTTCAAGTATTTCAGATTTTTGTTTAAATATTTTTAATGTAAAAGGTCTCAAATTTCACCTAGGTCTTTTCTTTTTTTTCTCTCTCTTTTTTCTTTTCTTTTTTTTTATATTTTATTTGTGCATTACTTTTCAACCATAGAAATGTCATTGAAGGGTAAGGGAGAATTCTTAAAAGAAAACAAGGTGGGGAAAGCATATTTGAATGAAACAGGAAAACTTGAATTTCACTTTGATAGGTATTGCTAGTTGTCATAATAAACTGGAAATGTCTAGTGGAAGTGGTTTGTGAGAACATTATTTTTCATGAAAATATGAAATAAATATCCTTCAGCTGCAGTTTGGTGTAATATAATGTGAAAGATTGATAAGGTGTGGGGGTGGATGTTAAATTTCACACCTGTTCAGTATATGACAGCTTGCTAAAATTGAAGTCTTTTCTGCTTAATACACTAGCATTAAAATTAGTGTCAAATGTAATGTTTTTTTATTCACATTGTTTTGAGTTAGCCATGCATTTTATCTCTTAGCTTTTAGATGTCAATGATATATTTTTAGGATGACGTTCTAGAGTATGTGTGAGAGGTCAGACTTGCCTGGTTTGTACATGAAGCACGTTGAATATTTGAGCCAGATATGGCCAATTTAAATGTTAAAAGGTTAATGTGGTGTGTGGGTGCAGTAAAATAGAATGTGTTATGCTTAGTAAAAGAACTGGTTCGAATTTGGAATGTTTTAAAGTAGTTTTAAGTGTCTATTGTATTAAATTTTATTTTCAGACTTGACACTGCAAACATTGTTAATAATATTAAGCTTGAAATACTATGGCATTCATGCTTTTCTAGGAGCATTAGTGCCTTAGTAACATTACTCCTCTGAAATCAGTTACTCAGATTAATTTAAAATAAAATTATAAAAACATAAATTTACAAATATAAAAATATAAGTATATTAACACCGAATATTTATAACTAAATACAGTTGTCCATCTGGGCAATCCTATTTGTGTACATTTTATATAAATGATGATGATTATGTGTGTATTTATGTGTAATATATATATATATATATATATATATATATTGTTTCGAATTTGTGTGAATGTGTATATTAGTTGAATAAAGTTGAGACATAATCTGGTTTTTCACATTTTTTAGTATGGTATTTTGACAGGATTGGCACTTTCATGCATGGTGTACTCATCAGATTTCAAATGTGTTTAGTACGTCTTAGAATGCTCCAACCGGCTGGCTGGAGTGTTCTAAGAGGTATTAAAGTTGTCAAGAACTCAACTGTCAGTGAAATACATTTGAAGTCTGATGAGTGCACTGAGTGTGGGGGTGCTGATTTTGTTGGAATACTTTAGTGAAGAATGTGAAAACCAGGCTGTATTTTGGCTCTATTCAACTAATACATATATATAATTTAAGCATCTTAGGTAAAGCTTTCTAACTTGGACAGATAACGTTGTGATGTCACTTTGTTATAGTGGTTAGCAGTTATATGGTTTACAGGAGATATGGTGCTCAAATCTTATGGGTACTGTTACAACTTTTTTCTGTCTCCTTTCATCACAATTTTCCATGTTTTCCATGCTGGTATGGGCTAGATAATATAGTACATATTACTATATACTGTGTTGACAGGTATATAGTAATATATAACCATTGGCAGGTTGCTCATTTAAGTAATCTTAATTACTTTAAATTTTGTAATTTGGTCAGTTATGATTGTAATGCCATTCTGGGGTGTATTTGAAGTCTATTCTTCATATTTAATTCACTTGAAGTCATAGCATTGACTACATGTTGAGTCATTATGCACTCTCAGAGATTAAATGTTTCACTTAAATGAACTAAAATTTTACTACTTAGTTTCATGTACATGTGCCTAAGTATGCATTCAAACCATGTGGTTTCAGGTTCAGTTCTACTGTGTAGCATGTTAGGCATGTTTCTTCTGCTTATAGCTTCAGGTCAGTTAAAGCCATGAGAGTGGATTTTGTAGGTGAAAACTAAAATAAGCCCATTGTATACACCCCACCACACACACACACGTGTGTGTCTTCTAATATCACTCACAACACCGATTAGATTGAAGCTATAGTAGGAAACTATTTTTCCAAGATAGAGATGCCATGTAGTGAGACAGAACTTGTGACCTTGTAGCAAAATCATAATGTTGTGTGTGATGGTTGTAAATGAGCATCATTGTCATAGAAGCAAGGCTGTTTCTAAGCTTCTGAGAAAAATGCCTAGCTATGAGAAAATATTACCTTGCTTGGAAACAAGTTAAGGTTGGTAACAGTAAGGGAATTTGGCAATAGAAAAATCTCTCAACAACTTCCTTCTGACCCATGCAAACATAGAAAAGTGGTTGTTAAATAATGGTGATTATGATAGTATAAGTATAATTTTTATATCCGCTTTCCCAAGCTCACTGTATCCTCCTCTAACACAGCTTCTCACTACAGGTATTTCTTTGCCACTCTCTGAGTGGTTGGCGTTAGGAAGGGCATCCAGCTGTAGAAACTCTGCCAAATTAGATTGGAGCCTGGTGTTGCCATCCGGTTTCACCAGTCCTCAGTCAAATCGTCCAACCCATGCTAGCATGGAAAGCGGACGTTAAACGATGATGATGATATATGTATTCATATATGTGTATATATATATATATATGTATTCATATATGTGTATATATATATGTATTCATATATGTGTATATATATATGTATTCATATATGTGTATATATATATGTATTCATATATGTGTATATATATATGTATTCAT
>NC_068990.1:84437818-84443703 GCF_001194135.2 Octopus bimaculoides | reverse complement strand
TATGTGTATATATATGTACTCATATATATGTATATATCTATTCATGTATACATATGTACTCATATATGTGTATATATACATATATATATGTATATCTATATATGTATTTAGATATATACATGTATGATATTTTTATGTGTATATATATATATATGTACATATACATGTGTACTATATATATATATATATATATATATATATAGATATACATGTATAAGTGTGTGTGTGTGTGTGTATATATAGTGTTTGACTATAAATGACCAACACTTGCTTTTTGTACAGCTAGATTGTTTGGTACTTCCAATACTAAAACGATGGTGACTTCCAATGTTAACTTCACTCCCTACAGTGATATCTTTTTGTTCCATCCCCTCTTTTTTTTTTTTTTGCAAACCCCATATTAAATTTATTTTAATTTATTAAACTATTTATATTAACCCGTTTTTGAAGTTGAAAACTGATAATAATCCGTAGGTTTCTTTTTATTCATATGATGCATAAAAACCAAGATCTGAAGAGGATTTAATCCTCCCTCATTCACTCTGTTACATTTCACCTTCATAGAAGAAAAATCCTGTATTATTATTTTTTCGTTTTGTATTTCTAACCAACCCTCCGAAAAAGAAAAAGAAAAAGTAAACTCTTAAACGAAAATAAGTGAATAAATAAAAAGAAAATATATATCTAAAAACATTATTTTATTTTAACAAATTTTTGCCAGGTGTATGCATTTTCTGAAACTTATCATATACCAGACACTTTCCAAATGTTTAATGAATACTGATATTTAAAATTACTAAATATATTAACCTAGTCACCCATCTGTGGCAACAGAACTACACACACATGTATGTATACTTCATTACCAAAATTCAATGTTAGGTAACAGCTTGGTAGTTAGTTCCTGCAATGATGGCAGCTGCAGTTGTTTTGCATTGATTCATAGAATCCTCACATTGGTTATTTGCAATGTATATATTGGTGCATGCCATATAATTTCTAAGAAGCTTATGTATTTTGAGGGTTGGGGTTGGCATGACTACATATACGTATCATCAACATTGTCTTTATGTCCACCTCATGTTAGCATAAGCCGGATGGGACATTTTGGACAGTGTTTTACACACACGCACACGCACACGCACACACACACACACACACACACACGCACACGCACGTAATTAAAGCAGCATGGTTATAATTGTGTGGTCAGGAGGTTTGCTTCCTAATCATGTGGTACTGAATTTAATCTCACTGCACTGCACCTGGGCAAGTGTCTTCTACTATAGTCGCAGGCCAACAAAAGCTTTGTGAGTGGGTTTGGTTGACAGAAACTGAAAGAAGCCCATTGTGTGTGTGTTGCTCATTTCCTGTCTTCTGTGGAAACCATGTCCGGCTGTGGAGAAAACAATACCTTGCTTGGAAACAGATGAGGGTTGGTGACTAGGTGGTCATACAGCTGTAGAAAGTTCACCTCAACGAATTCTGTGTGACCCTAACGAGCATGGAAAGTGGGTTTTAAAACAGTGATGGTCTCACACACACGGTATTAACAGTATATTTTTCAATTCAAAAGTGTAAATGATATAAGCAAATTAAGTAAAAACACAGGATGAAGTAAATATGAAAACATTTTTATTTCGTTTGAAACTATCATTGAACATAAATAATCCTTTCTATTATAGGCACAAGGCCTGAAGTTTTACTAGTCAATTACATTGACCCCAGAATTTCACTGGTACTTAATTTATCGCCCCTGAAAAGATGAAAGGCAAAGTCAACCTTGGCGAATTTGAACTCAGAATGTAGTGAAATACTGCTAAGCACTTTGTCCAGTGTGCTAACGATTCTGCCAGCTCGCCGCCTTAATTATTGAACATAATAATATATTATCTTGCATTCTTGATATTCTTTAATTCTTAAAATAATTTGCAAAATAGGTAGAGTAGTTGAAACTGAGATATTGAGAAGCAAATCACTGATGGGAATATAGTCATTCTTTATAATGTGCAGAAATTGGAGTGATCAGCAATCATCTGTAATTTTGAATATTCTACTTGCATTATATGCATGGATTAATAAATTATATTAAAAGCTGTGATGAGCCCTAATTTATATATCAGGTCTGTATTCATCATAACCTTTGAAATTCTGAACATTGTTATGACAGTACCTCAGGATAGTCTTCTATTCTTTTATTTATTTCAGTCATTTCACTGTGACCATGCTAGAGCACTGCCTTAAAAATACCAAGTTTTTTTTTTTTTTTTTTTGTTTACCAGTAGAAACAGAAATATAGAAATTATGGGGTTAGGAAGGGCATCCAGCTGTAGAAACCTTGCCAAAATAGACAACTGGAGCTGGTGTGACTCTCAGCCTTAGCAGCTGCTGTCAAACTGTCCAACACATGCCAGCATGGAAAATGAATGTTAACTGATGATCGGGTCAATCATTTATTGAGCATCCTACATAAAACTGGCCACAAGCAATGCAGAATTTCTCAAAATGCAGTCAAATAGTTACCAATGTTTGCCTTTGGGATTTACTGATTGTCATGGTGCAGGCATTTCAATCGGCGCCCGGGGCACGTGCCACCTCGTCCCCCCACCCCTAGTTACTTTACTGCTGATGAGTTGTCTATATTGCCAAGTGTTGTAGCAGACGCAAAACCAACGGCGTCTTCGTGACCGGTTATATGCCATGGGGTAAAGACCCCCTTCGGTCATGAATGATCGTGGGATTGCGACCAGAAAGTTACTCCTCCCCCCCCCCCACACCCCGATGCACAAGTCTGAGCTAGGTTGTTTTATGGAAGACCAGCAGTCGCCCATGCATACCAGCCTCCTCTTTCCACGCCACCGATTTTATCCAAGAGAAAGGTCAAAAGTCGATACAGCTTGGCAACTTATTTCTATAGCTGAGTGAACCGAAGCAACGTGAAATAAAGTGTGTTGCTCAAGAATACAACGTACAGCCCGGTCTAGGAATCGAACTCACTACCTCATGATTGTGAGCCCGATGCTCTAACCATTGAGCCATGCGCCTTCCGGTTATATGCCATAACTGAGGATATACTACTCGACTATGCACAGGCACGCGCATATACTTATATATATATATAAATATACGTACCTACACACACACACGTATTACTTCATCATCATCTGAGTACGACCACAAAGTTGGTCACTGTTTTCTATTTCTCTAATTCTCTGTCTCCATATCTCTTTCTCATTCTCTATCGCAATGCCATTCCCACGCAGAGATTCTCTTAAATGACGAAAACAGAGCCAATTAAAATAAAATTAGCCACAACGAGAAACGTACTAAAACACTTTGGCTGTCGTATATGACATAAACGAATAAGTAAATAAATCGAAATGGATATTTTGTGTGCCCCATACACTTTTAATGAGATATTGAAGATGAAAGGTTTCAAAATGAATAATAAGAATATATATTTAACTCTTGCCAAAACAGACAAACATCTTGCTTAAATTTTTGTCTTCTGGAAACTTTCAAATAATCGTATTTTGTTTACCTATCGAAATGGGTTTTTTTTTAAGATAAAGGGTTGTCTTATTTTCACTGACGTTAGCTGAATAAATTATGCAAACTAGTTTTTCTTAAATTTGATCCTCGTCGGATCAAATAAATATTTTCGCGACCCCGTCCCATTCGTAATCGGACAATTGGTACTAATGCTGTACAGACGTAGTCCTTGGCAGTAGTCTGACAGGAACTAATCATAAAAACAAGTAAATACAAAAACTGTCTCGTGTCTTTCAAATACTCCTGCTGAGCGAGATGGGTGCCAAGAAAGCTTACCGAAGCCCATAAATACAATCGTGTGGAGATCTATCAACGCTTATTTCACCGCTACAATGATAAAGGCGAAACTTTTTTGTTTTAGAGAGAATAATCATTGGAAATGAGACCTGGGTTCACCACTTTGAGCCAGAATCCAAAAGGCAGAGTATGGAGTGGAAACATCCGGAATTGCTAGCGAAAAAGAAATTTAAGACTCAACCGTCTGTCGAAAAAGTGATGCTAACCTTTTTTTTAGGACGCAAAATGGTCTATACTGGTACATTACCTGGAAAAGAGGTCTACAGTCACCAGTATAGGCTACAGTGAAATTCTGATCAACAAACTGAAACCAGCAATTCATACCAAACGCCGAGGTCTATTGTCGAAGGAGTGTTACTGTTGCAGTGCAATGCAGCCGCCCATACCGTTGAAACCGTTGAAAATTTCGGTTTTTAGTTGGTGAAATATCTTGCATACAGTTCAGAGCTTGATCCTTCCAACTATCACCTCTTTGGATCGCTCAAACATCTTTTACGAGGTCGATGATTTGCTACAGAGAAAGAAGTGCTGGAAGCGGCGCATTAATGTCTGCTCAACCAGCCGAAAACTTTCTCCGTTGGAAGTGTATCGTAAAGCAAGGAGAGTATGTCAATAAATGATGTAATTGTTCAATCTCTGCTTTTCTTTTGATAAATTACAGAAACAAGAGTGCGTATAATTTTTGATTTATCCTCGTATATTGTAATTCCACATAATGTACACTACTTTATTCACTCAATCTTAAATTCTCTGCTAATCGTAGAAAGAGAAAATATTTTAATAGACACAACCTGAAAATATGCTAGAGCCCCTCATGAACACGAAAGATATATCATACAATCCGCCAAAAACACTGAAGCCTCGTGCTCATACTGAAATGCAAATAATTGCACACCAGAGAAATCCTGAAACTTTAGGACCATATAAAAACCCAACCTAACAGTGTCATATAAACGGTACATACATATGACAGGAATGGAGCTTTAGGAAATATTCAATAATCATACGTTCTTTTTCAATTCAGACAGATTAAAAAAAAAAAGAACACAAACAAAATTAGCCGAGTACATCTGATAATTAAAAGAAAAGCCTTAGATTATCATATTAAATGGCAAATCATCGAAAGTTCTAAAGCCTATCAGAAAGGAAACAAAATATACTATCTGTGCACAGTTAAGAAAATGTAAAATCTTAAAAACCTCTCCATGTGATTAGAGATATGCGAGAAATGCAGACATTTGGAGCATCACCTTTTACGGGACTTCATGTAACAGGTGCAGTTTAACCGGGTTAAAATCGCACGAATACATTAACTATTTCATATTAGGATTCTTTATTTTTCTCTTCCATCTTACCTCTTTCTCAAGTATTTCTACTTATTTTTTCTCTCTCCCAACAGTCACCTTCATCTTCCTCCACGCTGTTTGTTCATTCCCGTTCAGTGTTGATGTATTGATCCCTGCTTCATTCTACGTAACAGTTTTCTTCGATTTATAACGAAGTAAAGAACTTTTTTCCTACTGCGTTTCAGAAATTAGCTTCAAAGTTCATACCTAAAACTCAGCAAAGAATAGCTCACCACGACATGAACTTATGTCCGAGTAAGACATACCTAATACAGGCATATATTTACTGCAACATGTATGACATAATTATATTCAGTTTTTAGCCATTTCATTTTACATACATGCACACGCACACACACACACACACACACACACACACACACACACACACATGTAGACACATTGCCTGTTTAGATTACTTTTTAATTTAACTCTCATCTGCCTGTCATTTAGATCAGTTGTAGATACATGTCAGTTATATTTTTGACTACATACGATACTTGGTGCATATTCATCTGATATTTTGTAGATTATAATTTGCCAAAAAACAGCCTCTTTTTCTTTCTCCTCTCTATCATAGCCTCAGTTAAATATGAAGCATCTTAGAAATTTACTCACACAGACACACATACGAGGTGGTATCGAAAATTTTCTGGACTTGTTATGTTTAATAAAAAATAACTTATTTAC
>NC_068990.1:84434737-84437417 GCF_001194135.2 Octopus bimaculoides | reverse complement strand
GGGGGGGGGGAATCTCGATGTACAGTACCACATTTCCGGAGTGTCGCTCATGGCAGGTCTTTCAGATCGCTCGCCGTCTTCCAGGGACGTTCTTCCGCTTTTGAAGCGCCTCGTCGCCGTAAGCTTGCTGAAGCATGCCCAATGTCTCTGTAGCAGACTTCCTAAGTTTAACGCAAAATTTCACGTCAGCAAATTCGAGGGAGGAGATAGTCAATTACATCGATTCCAGTACTCAATTGGTACTCATTTTATCGATTCCGAAAGGATGAAAGACAACTCGACCTTGGTCGGAATTCCAACTCAGAATGTAATGAGCGACGAATTACCACTAAGTATTTCGCCCGGCGTCAAAACAATTCTGTCAGCTCTCCGCCTTAAATCCTTATAATAATCCTTTCTACAAAAGGCACAAGGCCCGAAATTTTGGGGGAGGGAGCTCGACGATTACATTAACCCCAGTGCTTAACTGGTACTTATTTCATCGATATCGAAAGGATGAAAGGTAAAGTTGACCCCAACAGAATTTGAATTGAGAAAGTAAAGAAAGACGAAATGCTGCTCGGCATTTTGCCCGGCCTGCTAACGTTTTTGCCAGTACGTCACCTTTGTTCCTCATAATAATGAAAAGTACTAACGAATGCAGCATCATCTGAAGATAAAAAGAGAATATACATTTATCAACATTAGGGATTAAGTTTCTTAGAATGATAAGGTCGAGTGATATTAATTATAAAATAGTATTTTGTTACATTTTCGGTAAGACATAAGTCTCTTAGTTTATTTTAAGTTCGCTTCGTTTTGTTTTGTATTGCTAATTTAATTATTTTCGTACACTTTTTAGTTATTTAATCAACATATTTCGTGCGAAATAATCCCTCACAATACGTGCAATATACTGTATTTTCCTGCTCATATGATTCTCGAAATGCTAAGACGCAGCCTGTAATTAGCAAAGAATATTTTCTGACAATTTAATAACACATTATCAAAACTTTAATTTATGAAAATATTTAATTTAGAATAAAATTATACATTAACGGCATTTAATTGACCGCTAGCGAATATGCTTGCTATGAATTATTCCCCGAGCTTCTTTATAGTCCGACATTCCGACTACCCATAAAAGCATTCCAGAGGTATTATCAAGTCACGATTGTCTGTGTACGCTCTGATCTCTCTCTTATACTGTGGAGATCAGTAGTGCATCCACAGTCCCATTATATTCAGAGAGAGAGAGAAAGGTAGAAAGAAGGAAAGAGAGATATAGATAGATAGATAGATAGATAGATAGATAGATAGATAGATAGATAGGTAGATAGATAGATAGAGAATGAGTAAGAGAGAGAGAGAGAGAGAGAGAGAGATGATAGAAAAGAGTAATATCTAAGGTAAAATATGTTTATCGACAGTGTTACTGGTAGCTGAAAACTTCGCATTAGTTTACTGAACGCAAACTGATGTCGTAATGTGTTTATTCGTATATCAATTAAAAGAGGAAGGGGGAGAGGAAGATCGAGCCAGAAAATGAAAGGTGCCAGACATACCAGAAGAAACATATCTACTTTTGGAAGGACCTGGAACTCACAGTCCTTAATCTCACAAACAATGTGTGCATTTGTGCTAGTTGCATTTCTGTTTATTCACAATGTATGATTGTATGCATGCCTGTATGTATGTATATATGTGTGTATGTATGCGTATATGGATGTAGTTTTTCTATAGTGTGGCATTGTTGTTTCGGAAAAATTTGGATTTTGAGTTATGGACTTTCTTCACAGACTCGGATGAAAAATCGGTAGCTTAGGACGTGAGCGGTAGCCGACGTAGTTGATTCAGGCTAGTGGATGTCAGAACCCTGACAATGGCAGGGCAGTCTTATTTCTTCTTTAGCGAATGACCTACTCTTAGCATGCGCCTGTACACTGGGGGATTGATAGCTGGCAAAAGATGCTTCGGCTTCGTTAATTGTCCTTCGTTGACGGTATTCTATGGACATTTAAAAAACAGCGTTGTAAAGTTTTGTTTGTAGTTCATGGCTCTCCGGGAAGGCATTCAACCAGAAGTTAGAAATTTTATCCTTTCCTGGAGCCTTCCATTTGCTTGACCTCCTGAGAGCAGATCTTATATCTTCTACCTTGAACACTCCCACTTTTGCTCCTCTAAGGAGTCTAAGTTTAGATATTCTATCAATCCAAGGGGACTTTTCATTGTGTGTTTTTTCTTCTGCCCAAATTTTATTCCAAAATTCCTGCACTTCTTCTTTTGATGGGACAGACTTTACTGTAACTGGTATCTTCCCTATCTTAAATTTTTGGGGTTATTTTTGTAAAAAATTTTGGGGTTATTTTTGAACATGTTATCCTTGAAGAATCTGACGCGTTTTTCATACCTTGCTATGCGGGCGGCTTTAGCACATACCTTTTGCTTGATGGTTTCTATGGTGGTATCAATGTCAAATATGGTTTTCATATTATATTATTTCTTTAATTTATTATTATTATTATTATTATTATTATTATTATTATTATTATTATTTTATGTTTGACTTTTGTTTTGCATTTGTACAAGTTGGCTCCAAGTCTCACCCAGAGACCTCAAGAGACAACAAGTTAGAAGTTCATGTAGATGTTATGCCTAGGGTACTGTACAAATCTAAATATATGGTATCCTAGGCATAACA
>NC_068990.1:84427234-84433421 GCF_001194135.2 Octopus bimaculoides | reverse complement strand
TCCTTTCTATATTAACCAAAATGAAGTAGATTGACAAATTTATTTTTTGAACCAGTGGAAGACACGCGAGATGTCGAAATATTGTTCACAAGATAGCAAATGGCACTCTTCTTTTAATTTTGACTCTATATCTTCAGGAGGAGTTACCTCAATCCTTTCTATATTATTATTATTATTATTATTATTATTATTATTATTATTATTATTATTATCATTATCATTATCATTATTATTATTATTATTATTATTATTATTATTATTATTATTATTATTATTACTATCTTCGTACGATCATTATCTTCAAATTAGCTCCATGATGTCTAACGTTCATATGGCTAACAAAAACTTAAACAAATAAAGAATAAAAGTAAAAGACAATCACATACCCATAGTTGTGTCTGAATATGGCCACAACGCGGTTGTTGGCATCAGTAAAAAGACTACGAGTGCGAGAAAGAAAATCCCCGGTCATTGATTAAGCACTTAATCAGTAATATTCATATCGGTTAAGCTGTTAATGGGCAATCTGCTTATCGATTAAGCATTCAGTGGGCGAAAATGGCGGACGGCAAATGCACTTAGTTATTATTGAGAGAAATTATAGTTAATTAGAACTTCACGAAGAAACCAAAATTATGTTATCGAAGTTATATTTATGTAGAATAACTTGGGGAAAATACCCAAGGTTGCCTGCTATATTAAGAAAAAAGAGTAAAGTCAGCCCTAACATACTTTATTTTGAAGCTTCTTCATAATCCAGGTTTTAGCTTCAAAGAGAAAAATGCTTTCTATATATGCCTCGAAGAATGCTTTGTGACTTTGTAGGAGTTGATTGCCAGATGTCGTGAAGTTTGTTAGGAGTACCCCAGGTTTGTCAATTGTGTGTCAAGAAGTTATTCTCATCGTCAATAGTATAACACCCAAAGTACCTGGGTTCACTACGCTTTCATCTTCGTTGGTGGCTTTCACCTTCATCGATTCTCGTGAACTCAATTTCTTTTTAGTATCGAGAAACAGGCCGACCTTAGCGGCAGAATACTTAAAGATTATTAAGTCTTGGGTATCTTACAGCATCAAGATAACCTTGATGGTTATTACAATACGTTTCTCATGAGGGCTCAAAACATCTCATGACGTGAGCACAAGATTAAATAGATTTATGAAAGTATTCTACCCAGCTCAGCTATTGTCGATCAACGCAACATAGACTCCCTTAGCCACTACTATGAAGCATAAGGGTGTGTGAAAAACCTGGCTGAAGGCCCAACTTTCTGAGTCCTTTTATAAGGCTTAGAAAAAGCGAAGGATCACTGCAGTGTGTGAATCTGAGAGGGGAATATGTTAAAATAAAATCATTATTAACTGATCCTCCTGTATTTTCTATTACACAAAGGCAGGAACTTTTCAGCACCCCCTCGTATGAACTCTTCGAACTTATTGTTTTAGATTTAATTATAAGGCATTTATGTACTGCACATATTAATTTAGATCTCTATTCATATATTTGCATATTTACATGTTTATTATCAATATATATTCAAATATTGCTATATGATTATGAAGCAGTTTTATGTATATATATGTATTTTACTTATGACGTCATTTGATCACACTGTCTACCATTAATTCTTTAACGTGATATTTCGTGGAGAAATTATTCTTTTTAGCTGATATGAAGCAAATTTGCTCCAAACATTTGTATCAGAAATAAATATTTTGAAATAATTCAAAATATTCAGTTTCAGACGAGCTATTGAATTAGTGAAAGCAGAAATTCTTTATTTAAACATTAAATGTGCAAAATACAACTATTTACTCTACATTTATCTTCCTGTATTATAGAGCCCTGTTTGGATTCCAAGTTTCCTTGATCTTTGTTTCAAGAACGTTCATGTACACGTCAGCAGATGTGCGGTTGTGTGTGTGTGCGCGTGCGTGCGTGCGTGCATGTGTGCGTTTCTTGTATTGAATACTCGCCCACATTCTAGTTTTAGCTTCCTTTATTAACTTTTCCTTTTATTTACACAAAAGTTTCTTGCAGTTTGTTTAAAACAGTGTCGCCACTCCTATTGAAAATACACAAACCGCACGAAAGTATTAATTGAAACAAACACCAGCTAACTATAGAAGAGATGAACACATTATGAAAAACTTCATAAAACTGAACACAGAATGCTTTGCACAAATAATATATTACAAAATAATTAGAATTAAAAACTTTCTTATCAGCAATAAACCAGAGGAATGTAAACCTTCGAATTATCTACTAATGACCAATGTGATTTTAAAGTTCGATTGCAAATATGAAAGTTATGACATGATTTTAACTGTTACTTTCGCCTTACCCTACAATTGTTTTATTCCTTCTGACTCACCATAGACTTTCAACAAGGTGTCAATGCAAATGGACTACACCACAAAACACAACGAAAAATTATATAAGAAAGCATTACTGGAAAGTACATCTATCTATCTATCTATCTATCTATCTATCTATCTATCTATCTATCTATCTAGCTAGCTATCTATCTGCCAGTCTTTCTGCCTGTCTGTCTGTCTATCTATCTATCTATCTATCTATGTATTTATCTATCTATCTATCTGTTTGTCTGTCTGTCTGCCTGATTGTCTGTCTGTCTGCCTGCCTGCCTATCTGCCTCATTCGCGCGCGCGCGCGCACACACACACACACACACACACACACACACACACACACACACACTCACACACACAGAGTTACACATATGCACTGTTATTGTATATATGTACTACAAAACTATCTAATTAGCCGTTGCCTAACACTGAAGATAGCTTTGGAAAATGTATTTAAGAAGATAAGATTGCAGAGACCGGAAAAGTTTTTTTCCTCACTGCAACACTGCATTAGAAAGTGGCAATCATTAATTACATTATCATAAATGCAGTGATGTCTGCCTTTAACAACACCTACCTTAATTTAGCAGCAGGCTCAGGCGGTTTCCCTAAAGTTTTCCTGATAACACGAAAGCTGTTTTTAGTCAAACTTCTATATTTCATTACTATGATATCTCCTTCCTTTTTCTTTGTTTCCTCGTCATTGTTTTTTTCCGGTGGGAGGGAGTTGTTCTCGAACGCATGGCGTCTTCGTTTGCTTTGCATTTACAAACTTTTGAAATATCTGTGTGAAGTCTATTGAATTCATATTAATAGGTTGATGCGTTTAACTGTGTAATAAAAAAGTGATCAAATAATAATTCAGAAATAATATAGCTATATCAGCGATAAGAAATACCAGCGGAGTACGCAGCGGGCAGCATTGTCCTAATGGTTGATGGCTTATAGTTATAGTATCTTGTTTCGCCTTTCCATCTCAGTCTCTATAACTTTAATGTACCCCTATCTCTTAATACCTATTTTCCTCACCGAAATAGATAAAATTACATATATATATGTCTGTATTTGTGTACATACACACTTGCATATACCCACACGCTTAACCACACGCTCATACACGCGCGCGTGTATTTCGTTCCGGTTCTTTGTATAAACACCGAACCACCCAGAGCTTATATAAACCTTCAATATGAAAGAGGCTATGCTCTTCCGGCGACAATGTCTGAAGAGACGTCCATATTGACAAGTGCATAGTCAGCGCGAAAACGACGGTAATATTCTGACTAGTAACCAGTAATACATCTATACACTTACATACGCAAATGTATAAGTGTATAAAATTCGCCTAAGGTGGTGGGGGAATATATACATTCTTTGAGCATGGTGCAGTGTTTGCCTAGTGGCTGTGACTAGGGTCATACTATCGTATGCAAACTGACTCAGTTCCCTGTCATAACACAGTATAATAATAATTCGTGGATATATTAACAATCGAATTCATTGACTGAATCATCGTTTTTATCATCGTTTGAATGAAGTTATTCCACTGCCCCTGAAATTTTTATCTATGTAAATTTTAGAGAAGTTTGTACGCTATCTTTCTCGATACCATATATAGTATGCTATGTCTCTTATTTCGTAATTTATTAGATGATATGTGCGCGTGTTGCATACATCTCGCATATATATATATATATGCATACGTATAGTTTCGAACGAAAGAGGTTGCTCTTTCTCAGGGCTGTATTTCATCCAAGCGTACACCGGTTTAGCTCTATATCGATTAATTTTCTTGGAATTTGTTAATTTGTGTTCGTATTAGTACTTATCGATAGTTCTTCCTCGGCATCAGTACTTTACACTGATGAAGTTCCAGTTGTCGTTATAGATCTTTTCATCTATCAGATAGAGGAGAACAGACTTTTAATAATATAATATAAAGAAAATGGAGAGTATGAACACAGAAATCATTTTATTTATATAGTAGTCAATTTCATTTTGCCTACTGTAATGAACTCTCCATCGATTAAGATGTAAATGAATATATGTCAATTTTGCCCTGAAGAGATTTTTATCTTTTAAATTCAGAATGCAATTCTAATTGTAAAACATGAAGGTGAGAAACTGAAACGTGCGTAGGCAGCATGACATTGACTATTATCTAAATGAATTGATTTCTATGTTCACACTCTCCAGTTTCTTTATATATATGTACGTACGTATGTATGTACGTATGTATGTATGTGCTATATACATACGTATATACATATATACACACATATATGTATATATATATATATATATATATATATATATATACACGCAGGTTTGTGTATGAGTGTGTATGTTTAAAGAAACATGGTGAGTACTGATCGCCGGATACAATAAGTTCCTGAATTAAAAAAATCATTTGAGGCCAGATCAAGCAAAGACACCCTCTGCAAAAAAAAAGCAAAAAAAAAAAAAAACGAAAACACACACACACACACTAATAATCAACAGTTTCGCGGAGATTGTTAGTGGAAACTTCTATATATGTGAGAATTAAACCTTAGAGAGTACTCTTTAACCTAATGCGTCTATTTCATTGAAAGCAATCACAAAAGTTAATAACTGCTTATTAATGACAAAAACTTGATAATTTAATAAGTAATTAAGCATTATTTTCTGGAACACAAGTACTGTTTTTCCAACTAAATCTGATAGTTTACTTGAAGGTCAGGTAAATTAATATGGTTCATGATATAAATAAAAATGATATGACTTGTAGGACGTATTTCAAAGAATTCAGCGTCGTATCACAGTTTGTATTACGTAATGACGGTGGGTATGTGAAAAATTAAGTTTCAGGAATACATTTATCGAAATCTATAACATCTTTCACTTAGCCTTCTTGTACAGGTTAATTCAACTATTTGTAATACTAAAGATATATAAATTTAAAGTTACACAAGGTCTTTATGCTGAACTTGTACATAAAAAAACCCCAGCTTTCTGAATCTGGTAATTTTTAATACTAGAGGAAGTGAAACAGATTATGTAACGCATAAATAATGTTTGCGAAAGAAAAAACGGAATTTATCTAACATTGAGGAAATTATCCTCTAAATATTTAAATATTTAACAGCAATAACAACGACAACAACATTAAAAGCCATATACAGGAAGACATAACGATGACTATGGAGTGAGAAAGAGAGCAGACTTATCTTGACTGGGAGAGGGAAGAAAATGGTGATATTAAAATGTTGCAGCTGTGACTGACTAAGAGTATCTAAATGAAGCTGGTCATCTGGCATATCAGCCCAAACAGCGCTGAATTTAGATGTTTTTATTGTTCTTGTCAAATCAGTAAACTGGCATGATCGCCAGGAGGTCGGGAAAACGCCTTGTGGTATTCATTCTGGTTCTCTATATTGCGTACAAATTCCGTCGAGGTCGACTTTGCCTTTCATCCTTTCGGCATCAGTTATATACTAGTATCAATATAATCGATATAATGAGATCAATATACTGATATCAATATAATCGACTTTCCTCTCCCACTAAAATTGTTGGCGAGTTGGCAGAATTACTCTTTTACTCTTTTACTTGTTTCAATCATTTGACTGCGGCCATGCTGGAGCACCGCCTTTAGTCGAGAAAATCGACCCCAGGACTTATTCTTTGTAAGCCTAGTACTTATTCTATCGGTCTCTTTTGCCGAACCGCTAAGTTACGGGGACGTAAACACACCAGCATCGGTTGTCAAGCGATGTTGGGGGGACAAATACAGACACACACAAGCACACACACACACACACACACACACATA
>NC_068990.1:84418695-84426966 GCF_001194135.2 Octopus bimaculoides | reverse complement strand
TTCGAAGTCGATAAAATAAATATCAGTTGAATACTGAGATAAATGTAATTGACTAATCCCACTTCTGCTTGTGATTAGTGATGCACATATCGTCAGCCACTAAGGGACATGCTCAGCTGGTTAAGGTCAAACAACTGCCAATCAAATTTGTGGTATTGAGCATAATATTTGCTGTAGCCCATCTTTATTGTTATTATTATTATTATTGTTCAGTAGTTTTATTTTTATAACGTGCTTTCACTTCACTACCGAGCGCAGCTCTGTGTGCCTTGGGTATGTGCTGTGGTTTGCTGTGATGCTCTTATTATTATTATCATTATTATTATTATTATTATTATTATTATTATTATTATTATTATTATTATTATTATTATTATTATTATTATTATTATTATTATTATTATTATTATTATTATTCATTGCGGACACATGTAAATGTTTTGTTTATAAGTCGGTCTATTCTCATACAGATAAATTCTTACAATTTGGAGTTTGCTCTTACAGGTGTTGACAAAAGAAATAATATAGTTTCTGCTTACTTTTGAATAAAATTTTATTTATTTCTCGTCTATATCAGAAAAAATAATGGCCGCAAACATTTCACACAGCGCTCTCCAAGAAAAAAGCCGAAAAGACACTAAATAATACATTTCACACGCCACAAAAACAAAACAAAAACAATTTTATTTTTAAATCTCTGAACGAGGTATTAACTGCACGACAAGGTGAAGTATATTTGCCACTTAAATGTGGCTGACCCCAAAGGGTGGATGTTACTGTTGCTTTTAGCCCCAGGAGAACATCTCCTCCAGCCGGCTATTGACACACATCTGTGTCCTGTCTGTATTTGCAAAGGGAAGTCATCCTTCCCATCTTGATCTGCGATACGTACGGACTCGAGTTTCTATTTTATTTTTATTGTAACGGAAAGCGTTAATAGTAAACACAAAATAAAAGAAAACGCAGATAATTTAACTACTTTGCACAAAACCCTATCAACAACAATAGTATATATGCACGTATCGCTTCAAGTGTAAACACGAACAGCAAATTGTCTTTTGCTACTGTTCTTTTGAACAGGAAAATTGCTAATATGAAACATTTTGCTGAAAGATCTGGAGCCATCCTCCTACAATTATATATAAATGAAGGTTAACAAAATCGTTCAAAGTGAAGAAAAGAGATCAAGATTTTAAAAAAAGTGTAATAATGCCTTAAGAGTATTTGCGCCTATGTTTATCCTTATAGGTAATTTATTAGTGTTTTTACCGAAATGACTGTGTCTTGATCCTTCCAGTTGAGCCATTTACAAATGGGATGATCGGCACATTCCTGAACTATATTTTAAATTCAACTACTTGGTGGTGAAATTTCTCAACATTTCAGCTCACTTGTGCACATCATTGTGGTTATTTGATATTGACATATTGATAATTAATTCACTATTTTCATTTCTGTCACAGAGAACGATGTCAAACTTATTACGTTCTATCTAGTAGTCCGTCTGTATACTAAATTTCTATAGTCATTTTTTAAAAGAAAGGTGGCGGTTTATATGAACACTACATAACGTCACCGTGTCTCCAAATACATTTTGTCAGACCACTTGTAGAACATCCTGATACAGTAAAATATATTATTCCAGGAAATGCTTTCCACATTCGTCATTTGTTATCTATAGTGTAGAATTAGCTATTATTCCTTTTATCACGCCTAGAAATAATGACCTGTTACCGTATCACGAATGCTGGTGCCGTATTCGCCCTTTCCTATTCAAACCGGATTTGTGCATCCAGGCCAGATCTACGTATGGTGAATCCTGTTCCCGAAAATACTGTCTTGGTAAAAAGCATACTTGGGCAATGTAATATTCTTATCGTAAAAACAACAACAAAACAACTGTGTAGTTCACCATTAATTAATTTACTTGACCAGCGCTTACACTGTTATGCAAATCGGACAGACCAATTTATTTCTATCCAAGTTTGTAAAAACTAGATATAACCATGAGCTATTTGGGGGGCAGAAACTGAGCCAGTGGTCTCTAAGCAAAGTTCAGCAAAACTTAAAGCTATGATCAATTGATCTCTTTCCCTACCAATGAGAGATAAACTTGTGACATAATCACTTTGTTTATGTTGCTCCGTGAAATTAAAATTGAGCGTGTAATAAAGTCATACACGAAAATGACCTACCATACAGCTTAAATTTTCACTCCCCCCCTCTCTCTCTCTCTGACAAAGGAACCGTACTCTAAAGTGCTACTGGAGGTTGAAAACACAGCCGAAGTGTAAAAACAGTTTAGAAAGGAGTTTCAAACAGATCTACCTTGCACTTACCCTCACTAGAATTAGAGATAAGTTTGAAGCAGATAGAACTGTTCAGAATGTCCACAAGAAACGTTCAGAAGGACTGCAGAAATCGGAATTCTAGTAGAAAGGGTAGTAGAAACATATCGCCAGAATTCATTAAATGAATGAATTAATTAATAAATAATCTGTGCGGCAAGCGAGTGAAGAGCGAAATTTCAAATTCAAGCGTTCATCTCATTTTCAAACACTGTCATTAGAAAAATTACATTTCCAATAAAAAGTTCATGTTTTCAATGAAGATGATCCGGACCGTAGAGTGGAGTTTTGCGAGCGGTACTTGCAAGATGCGAGGAAGAGGCACACTTTTCAACTAATATTGTTTGACATGATGAGGCCACACTTAAATTAAATGGCTCAATTAACGGCCTCTATTGCCTCTACTAGGGACCAAAAATTTGCATACTACGTGGGACATCATGTTAATTTACTACGACTTACAGTATGGTGTGGCTTATCCTTAAAAGGATTAAGCGGACCATTTCTTTTTGATGGTACTGTGACTGGCCCATTTACCTAAACTTGCTGCGCCAATCTGTCATTCCTAGCATTCAAGAGGATTTTGAAGATATGGAGTTTAATACCAGCAAGATGGAACATCCCAACACCATCACAGACGATATTTAGCCAAACAGGTGAATTAGGCGAGAACTTTCAGTAGAATATACTCCACATTCATTGCACTCTACACCACTAGACGTTTTTTCTTTATGGGATACTTAACGATAAAGTTTACGTTACAAAACCGGCAACAGTCGAAATGAGGACAGCCAATGAACTAGAATGCGCACAAATATTGAAGGAAGTGTTTCTTGGTGTTTGTGATTCTATTGCTTCACGTTATCAACAGTGCCTGGATCAGAACGGTCATAAGCTTGAAAAGAGGAGTTCATTAAAAAATTAAATTCTCTCTGTAGATTCAATTAAATTGTGAACATAAAATGTATTATAATAAACACTGACTTTATAATCATTCAATATCTGTGTAGAGTATTTTGAGACAATCTATACACAAACACACATACATATGTATGTGGAATTGTGTGTACAAATATATATATATATATATATACATATATATATATATATATATATATATACATATGTGTGTGTATGTGTATGCATATATACATACATCCACATGCACACAGATAAAGGCTAAAATAACATACTAAAAGGCATATAGGCACAATTTGAAGAGAGAGAGAGAGAGAGAGAGAGAGAGAGAGAGAGAGAGAGAGAGAGAGAGAGAGAGAGAGAGAGGGGTTGAGTGAGAGAGAAGAGAGAGGGAGGGGGAGAGAGAGAAAGAAAGAGAGAAAGAGAGAGAGAGAGAGAGAGAGAGAGAGAAAGAGAGAGAGAAGGCAAGATGCTGAGAGACCGGAAAGATATCTGAACAACCTTAGGATACAGTGATTTCTTTAAGATGGAATGTTGCATAGCATTTAGGGTATGACACAAAGGTTATCACATTTAATTTCTAACCACCGTTTACCATCACAGATGGTGCTACTGCTAGAATCTCGATATTATCACAGTCTTCTCAAGAAAAAAAGAAAATAACTTTATCGTTTGCGACTTATACTCTCTGTTAACCAGAGCAGAAAAAGAGATACAAGAAAAGACGGAATAATCTAAGAAAAAATATGCATTGCAGATTAAAGTGAGTAAACACACACACACACACACACACACACACACACACACACACACACATACACACACACATATATACACACACACATATATACACACACATACATATACACACACACACACATATATACACACATACATATACACACGCATATACACACATACACACACGCATATACACACATACACACACATACATACACACACATACATACACACATACACACACATACACACACATATATACACACACATATATGCACATATATACACACACATATACACACATACACACACATATATATACACATATATACACACACATATATATACACACATATACACACACATACACACACAGACACACGCACATACAGTATATATATGCGCATACACATATGCATATGTACTATATGTGTGTGTGTGTGTGTGTGTGTGTGTGTGTGCGTGTGCGCGTGTGGGTGTGAATGTCCCGTAGATGTATAAATAGAAATGCGGTAGGTAGATAACATATCGGAGAAAATATTTACAAGAGATATCTTAAACGTATTTGATATTGAAGTTAGAAAAATAGCCATTCTTATTATGATTAATTTCATCATTTCTTCTTTTTCATTTTTAAAACTTTTTAACGAATGGCAGTTGATTAGCACAGTCCGTACAGTGTGCCACGCTTTATCACACAACAGAAGATTTTGCATTCTTTTACGTTCTGAGTTCAAATCCCGATTTAATAGATTCTGCGTTTTATCTTTCTAAGATTCATAAAAATAAAGTATCAGGGAAACATCAGGCGTAGAATTCATTGAGTGCCCCCGCCTCCACACAAGCATCTTTACTTTGGCTCTGTGACAGAATTCCTAATTATCTTCTGAATTTACATGTTTCAGTCACTGGTCTGCAGTCATACTAGGGCTCGACCTGGGTTTTGTCAAGCAAATCGATCCTAGTACTGTATTTTGTGAGTCTAGTACTTATTCTATCGATCTCTTTTTGCAGAACGGCTAAGTTACATAGACGCAAGCAAACACCGATTGTCAACTGGTTGGGGGGGGGGACAAACACAGAGACAGACATATGCGTAGATACACACACACACGAAAGGCATCCACACAGTTTCCATCTACTAAATCCATCCACAAAGATTTTGTTGGCCCACGACTGTGGTAGAAGAAACTTACCCAAGTTATTGTTGCCATGCAATAAGACCGAACCCAAAACCACATGACTTGGAAGCAAGCTTCTTAACCACACAGCCATTCCTGATCAACATTTGCTTTTAAGAATGTGAAATGGCAGAATCGGTACAATAACAGAGAAATTGTTTAGCAGCATTTAATTGCATCTGCGGTGAGATGCAGCAAATGGATAATCTCTAGATGAAATAAATAGACAAAAAATAGACTATACTTATGTATTTGTTTTGCAAGATTCTTGATGTGAAATCGTGTGTTGAAAGAAATATTGTTATATTTCGGGATGGTAATTTTTTTCAAAATAAACACACGCACTATATATATTCGCTTCACTTCAGCTTTATTGTTGTTCTTAGTTTTGTGTCCTTTGTCTTAAATCTTTCGTCACACGTCCTGTGAGATCTTCAGAGACTCTTCTATTCCATGTGTCGCCTGTCCTGTTTAGTCCATAATAAAGCTGATTTGGTCAAATTCATTAGGTTTCGGGATTCTCTAGTGATGCAGATATTACTTCTAAATTGTAAGGTTATACGATGACGCTTTCCGTTCCTTGTTTCAGCGAGAGTTATACCGAGTTTAATGCGAAAATAGATATAGCTTTCTTATTAACTAACATAGGTACTTTAAATTGCACATTGCATTTGTTGGTAGAATTACTCTTATTCTATACTAATCAACATAGTTTCCATCGCAAGTGATGCATTTGCACCCTTGTTGCAGTTAACACAAAGATCCTCTTTGAAAAAAATTCAGGTGTACACTGTTGCCAAAGATGTGTGTGGTTGCACATTATCGTGGTCAATTAAATCGAGCCTACAATATAAGGTGTGTACTACTACTACTACTACTACTACTACTACTACTACTACTACTACTACTACTACTTCGAAAGGAATCATTTGACACTTGTAGTATCAGAACACAACAGTAGTTCTTTTGTTTAACACAGCAACTTTGCAAAAGAATGTTACTACGTGTCAGCTGCCTTCAATCAATCGACTAAGGTAACACTCTTCATGGAAATTTCGAGGATTCGGCAGAGGATTCATTCCTGCAGTTTCAAGCAACGTTCATTTCTGTAGATGCTCTGTCTTTACATGCAACCGTATCTATTCCATCCAGTTTGTTAGTTTTGTACTACTAGTATTCGAGAATCCAACAACAGCAGGTATAATATTCATCTGCTTCAATAACCGCAGTCTTTATATTTCCCGCTTCAAATCCTCATATCTGTCCTGTTTCGCTTCTCTTTCTGACACTCTGGCGTCAGCAGAGCATTTAATATCTATGATTACACAGGTTTTTATCTTCTTTATTCACAACCACTATAAGTGTTTTTCGATGTTCAATTCATGATCAGTGGATCATTAAAAGTACTATCGGCTTTTAACTTGTTATTTTCAATTCGGGAATTTGCCCTCACCACATCTTAGTTCTATTCAACCCATATATGCCGCATAGTTCGCTATGAATCATTCTTGCTACATTACCGTCTTCTTTGGTATTCTTTTTTGAGCCAGTTTCGTACGCTCATTCACGATATGCGATGCATTATCGCTTTAATCACCGCACCTCTTGCATTTGTCATTTCCAGCTGCATTGTTAATCCTGCATTTAGTGTAATTCGCTTTAAGTGCTTGTTCCGGTCGACTTTCCCGCTTTCCAGAAATATTTCTCCATATATATTTTTAGACCAAACTCTGTTTCGATAGCCATGTTAAAGCAATGAGCTGTATTCACTAAAGAACTGACTTATGCTTCGTACTTACCATAGAGCTTGAGATCATCCATGAAAATTAGATGGTCGATTCTTTTATTGTTTCCTTTTAAACTGATATTTAGATGTTTCTTTGCTTAGTAGTAATGTTAAAAGAATCATAAATAAAACAAATAGTAAAGGAGACATACTGTCACCTTAAGAAACCCCGCTCTTGATTCTTAACGTTCCTTAGTTCTGGCCATCAGGTTTCCTACTTTCTGTCCTTTTCTTAAAAAACAAAACAAAAACAAAAAAACTCTTGATATTCTTTGCAAACATGTTCAAACATTCAGTGATTCATGAATGTGGTATCATGCCACATGCCTTGCAGTAATCTATCTAGGCCATTGCTAAATTTGTCTTCCTCAATTTCGGCAGGGAGTTAGCAGAATCGTTAGCACGCCGGACAAAAGCTATACCGGCACTTTTGGGTTCAAATTCTATCCAGGTCAACTTTGTCTTTCATCCTTTCGGGGTCGATAAAATAAGTACCAGTTGGACATTGGGATCGAAATTGCTGGCCTTGAGTCAAAATTTGAAATCAATATTTAACATTAAGACAGGTTTTGTAATTAGCGGGTTGTCAAATATCTCAATCAAATAAGGAATAAATTTGACATAACCAAGACTTCTTCCATAGGTCTGTTTGTTTGTCTGTCTTTCTCGGTCTCTGCTTGTCTGTCTGCCCCCCCTCTCTCTCTCACTCTCACTCTATTTCACCTACACGCTTTGCTAAACTGACATTGTATACATTACAATGGAATGTGATATTTTCTAAATATTTATTAAGCACTGTCATGGATAATGCAGAAAGAAAATACAAACAAAGGATGTTCTCTCAGCTAACCGAAACCACAAAAACATTTCCAGTCCAATTTTCAACGCCCATTCGTTTCACTTAAAGCAATAACATCTTGATGTGGTAGCTGAATTCATTAAAAATAGCCCTAGCTGTAAATTGTTGTCATTGTATAGCCGTAGGTCAGCCCAGATTGAACGGCCCTATGATCAAATACATTCCAGTCATGACCACCCTATCTTTACTTCATACGTTGTATCCACTCTCATTGGCTGCTATTTCTTGCAGGCTATATAATCACATACAGTAGAGGCGTCAAACATATGGTTACAATCCAATTCCCTTCTACAGTCTTGTTTTCCTCTTCAATATGACCTCCAGTCTTGTAGATCGTCCTATTGACTTCTGTCTAGCGTCCATTTTATTCTCGTAGCTCTCACGTTTTCAGTGTTCTAAGGAACTTGTAACGAACGAATGCTTTAAAAAAAAAAAAAA
>NC_068990.1:84416910-84418685 GCF_001194135.2 Octopus bimaculoides | reverse complement strand
TGTGTGTGTGTGTGTGTGTGTGTGTGTGTGTGTGTGTGTTTCATTGTATAATTGAATGATAGAAAAATAACCTTAAAAATTTATTGATTTTGCAACTTTTATAAGCCTTGTAACTTCAGAAAATTATTGATCTGACTATTTAAAAAAATTTTAAAGTTTATTTACATAACATTAGCCATGGTTAAGATAAAAGCTAAATTACCTTAACTCACGCCAATCAGAACGATGTAATAAACAAAGAGAAGTAGCCATGCGGCTTTCTCTGTTCATAATTACGCAACGACGTCGGCTTACTCTAAAAGTACACGACTACAATAATTATTACTAAAAGTGCAGTCGACTTTTAGCAATAGTTAATACATTAGTAGCATCAAGTGACAAAATTAAATAAAAAAAAATAGGATAAAAGGCAAATTATTAACTAGATAAAATATAGAAAAAGTAAGCTACTTGTTTAGTGTCTCGAAGCATTTGAGGCGTTACATACAAGGTATTTAATTATTTACTATAATAATACTCTTGTATTTTTCTCCGTCACAACATATGAATGAGAAAGGAAGAGGTGATAGATGAATAAGGAAGGAAGGAAGGGGTGATAGATGAATAACGTTGTCTCTTTAGTGCGACAGGGCATTAGAATGTATGTATGTCACTATTGTGGAGGCGCAATGGCCCAGTGGTTAGGGCAGCGGACTCGCGGTTTCGATTCCCAGACCGTGCGTTGTGAGTGTTTATTGAGTGAAAACACCTAAAGCTCCACGAGGCTCCGGCAGGGGATGGTGGCGAACCCTGCTGTACTCTTCCACCACAACTTTCTCTCACTCTTACTTCCTGTTTCTGTTGTGCCTGTAATTCAAAGGGTCAGCCTTGTCACACTGTGTCACGCTGAATATCCCCGAGAACTACATTAAGGGTACACGTGTCTGTGGAGTGCTCAGCCACTTGCACGTTAATTTCACGAGCAGGCTGTTCCGTTGATCAGATCAACTGGAACCCTCGACGTCGTAAGCGACGGAATGCCAACAACAATGTCACTATTAGAGAGAAAGAATTTTGAGAGTTGTGAGACCATTTTATACATCGTGGGTCAGATGTACATAATGTTTAGCTATAAGTAAATGAACTCTGATTAGAGTTGAAATCTGACGGCAGAGCTGATCCTGAACATTAGCGGAAGGTTGTCTGGCCCCCACGAAATGACATGCAGCCAGGAAAGCAATATGTTACAAGACAACCTCTTGTAGAGCCTGCCAAGGTTTTGTTACCTCTTCTTCACATAAAACTGGGTTTTTAGAGAATTTTGATAGTTAACCAATAGACATATTTAAATCGTTTGCAGTATTTTGTGTTACAATTGATGAAAATACGAATGTCACTGCTTATAGAGATACACTCTGCTGTAGTATCTATTTACTGCTAATTGCACCGTATTGTTTGATGATTGTGTTGACCATAGATCGACACAAGAGAATACGAACCGTCGATCTCGCTTAGTTATCCAGCACTTTCTCTAGCAGTACGTTCTCGACTCGGCCACTCGCATTCTCTACTTACGTGTATCGTCGAAGTCTATTTAACCAAGTCTCACAGCCGAAATGCAAAATTGATATCATTTCAGAGGTCAAACACTGCAATTGAAATTTAAGCAGCTTAGCTATGGACAAATAAAAACTAGTTTGAAATAATGCAACTCGTGTGTCAGAGTTGGTTGATTGCATATTGGTGCACACTTGCGTAGCAAGAGTGTGTGCCGCTCCGGGGCAGCCCTTCCGTTT
>NC_068990.1:84413777-84416341 GCF_001194135.2 Octopus bimaculoides | reverse complement strand
TGTATATATATATATATATATATGTGTGTGTGTGTGTGTGTATGTTTGTGTGTCTGTGTTTGTCCCTCCAACATCGCTTGACAACCGATGCTGGTTTGTTTACGTCCCCGTAACTTAGCGGTTCGGCAAAAGAGACCAATAAGTCCTGGGGTCGATTTGCTCGACTAAAGGCGGTGCTCCAGCATGACCGCAGTCAAATGACTGAAACAAATAAAAGAATAAAAGAGAGTAATATAAAATTACAAACCATTAGAATTAGAGACGAGAATTTTGGCCTAATAACACTGAGTTTTCTATTCCTTTGGGGTCAATATGTTTAGGTACCTTTTCCAAATTGATTAATTATAGTTGATTCAGATATTTGCTGTCTTTGAACGAAGTACTCATACCCCCCACCCACACACACCTGGTATTCCAGTGTGTGGAACTCGTTAACGAGTCGAGTGCGTTGTCAACAAACATTCCTCTTAATAGAGAAGTTATTCTCCCGTGACGAAACACGACACCGATTTGCATATGCACGTTCGAAAGTGCTCGAACGTATTAACAATGAATATGCGAGTTATCGCATATACTTACATTTCTTTTTATCTATCTATCTATCTATCTATCTATCTATCTATCTATCTATCTATCTATCTCATATGCGTCTATGTTTCGCGAAGTGCTGAGCGGTATTTCGTCTGCCGCTACGTTCTGAGTTCAAATTCCGCCGAGGTCGACTTTGCCATTCATCCTTTCGGGGTCGATTAAATAAGTACCAGTTACGCACTGTGGTCGATATAACCGACTTAATCCATTTGTCTGACCTTGTTTGTCACCTCCGTGTGTTACCCCCTGTGGGCAGTAAAGAAATAACATAATGACGGGTTAGCAAAAAAAAAAAAAAGCATAAATATATGGAATAACTTTACATAAAGGAGTTGTGTTTACTACTTCCTGTAAGTCAAACCTCCTCATGATCCCAGCAGACAAAACGGAAAAGGCGTTGCCTCGGAGGATGGCGAGAGAGGTGAGCTGTAATAGCCTCTCTTACTCCCGGGCCTCGCGCTTATGGACAGCCATCTCCGCCCCGATCAATATATGATTTAAAAAATATAATGCAGCTCTTGAACGGTGAAAAAAGTATCATTTGTGAATTCTTATCAAACAAGTTGGTGGTATATATACTGTGGTATACTCTGGAGGTATATATACTGTAGAACAGTGGTTCCCAACCTTTTCACAATGATTCTCAACCCTTTTATTTAAATGAGTCTTCCCACGGACCCCTTTTAATATATATATATATATATATATGTGTGTGTGTGTGTGTGTGTATGTGTGTGTGTGTGTGTGTGTGTGTGTGTGTGTGTGTATACTAGCAGAGATACCCGGCGTTGCTCGGGATTAAAATGGCATAGTTTCTATATATATATATATATATATATATATTACAGTTATGTTGAAACAGATGATACTGCAAAGTGCAGCATTGACGACAGAACATTTGTGCAGTAAATTTTAAAGCTTTACAGAAACGACGATTTGAGTTTAGCACACCAATTTGGACAGAATTATAATTCTTATAAGAGTGGGATGGATCATATCTGAAAGCAGCTTCAGAAGTTGTGAAGAACGAATTTGTACATGGTCTGTTTCTGAGAGCTATTCTGTTGGGCCTCTGTGTAATCTGGCGTGCCAAACGTTGTTTTAATGGTCCAGCATCAATTATTGTAGCATGCTTTTGCTGATCTTGGCCAAGTTTCATTTCCCTTCTCTCTTGAGACTCCAAATAGAAGCACAGGTGCAAACTGCTAATTTTACACTAAATGCCACAATAATTATTATAAATTTTTTAATATATATATATAATAAGCATATGTATCAAATATTAATTTAAGGGTTAATATGTAACTGTAAATACCTTGCAATCTTGCAACTGCTGCGATAATTATTGACTGGTAATTGAACGATAAATGTGTATTTTTATATACCTTGGACTTAGTGTTATCACCTTCGAATTAAAAGTGAAAGAATAAAAGTGAAACAATATTCACTTTAGACACATAGTACCGAACCAGTCTAAAAGATAGCACCGGGCCGGAATTAGACAAGAAGTTGAAAATTTTTTAGCCCATGACACTCCATGGACCTTAAGTAATGCATATGTAAAATTTGAACGAAATCGGTTGGGTAGTTCTTGAGTTTTAGGGATTCATACATACATACACACATACATACATACATACATACATACATACATACATACATACATACAGATAGACAGACAGGCTCACATTCTCAGTTTTTATATATATAGATATGAAATTTTGAATTTAGTTCACGGACCTCCGTACTACTTTTGCGGACCACCAGGGGTCCGCTGACTCCAGGTTGGGAACCACTGCTACAGAATATCAACAAATTCTGTCATTTACAGTGGATCTAGAGACGTTTCAGCTAAAGATTGGCCCAGGTCATGTCTAACTAAATAACACACACGCACACACACACACATGTGCATGCATAGATATGTATGTGTGTTTGTGTGTATATATATATATATATATATATATATATAT
>NC_068990.1:84408609-84411699 GCF_001194135.2 Octopus bimaculoides | reverse complement strand
AGGTCGAGTAGCCCATCCCGCTCAAAAAGTCCCTGAATAAGGTTTGTTTAAGGATGCTGAGCAAAACACCCATGTTTCCAAAGGTGAATTATTCAAACCCCAAAGAATTCCTCTCAACACATAGCTATGATGCTCCCCCACTACTTCTGCTCATGATCAGAGATGCACATATCATCAGCCACCAAAGGACATGCTCAAGATTTTAAGGTCTAAAATCATTACAAGCGAATCTGTGGTATTAAGCAGAATATTTGTTGTAGCCCATCTTTTATACCAAGACAAAACAATGTACATGATAACACTTCCAATCAATTAAGACCAGAAGCCTTGAGGGTCACTGCCTGGTACTGCATCCGGGCATTAATTATTATTATTATTATTATTATTATTATTATTATTATTATTATTATTATTATTATTATTATACTATATTCGAAGAGAATTGATAAAAACAGTATACCTTCACCTTAGGATTTCCGGAGAAAACAGCTGTCAATATTCAGTCTGCTTTCTAGGAAAGATTTTGATTTAGGCTGTACTGCATGCGTGTGAATGCCAAAAGGCGTCAGATGTGCCCAGATGTTTATTTTTTCTTTTATTCATTTGTCTTTAAACAACGTCTTCAAAAATTCTTGGTTCATAGTTACTGCGATGCGTTTTATGACGAGTTAAAATTTTTTGTGTGGAATCTTTACCCCAATATAGGCTTTCTGTTTTTCATTGTGGAGGAAAGAAATCTCTCAGTGGACAAGTTTCCCCCCATCATCTTTGTAAATTAAAAAAAAAAAAGCCCAATATATTTTACCTTTTTGTAAGTAGTTTTTCAGAGAATTTAGTAGCAATATCAATTATAAAATATTTGACAGGAATTGAGAATAAAAAGTACGTGTGTATATGTATGCTTACATGCATACATACATACATACATACATACATACATACATACATACATACATCCCCTGTTGATGTAGAAATTCCAGTGAAGGAAAAATATTGAAATAAAACTGAATAATGACATACATAATTAAATACATACAAATTACATTAAATTTATCTTTGATTATCTAACTCACACTTATTCATAAATTACTTAATAAAGCCATTGTAAATCGTTGTAGCTCGATATGCAAATTAGTTTAGCTATTTCGGCTAGATCGTAGTCTGTGCTTGAATCTAAAAATGATATCGTTTGCAGAAGTGAGAGGGGTAGTTATCCGCTGAAGAGTGGGCAACAAGCCATGAAATATGTCAGAGTAACCACTTTTAGTTTTCTATGTGTAGAGAATAACTAGATGATATTATATTCGTTTGTTTCATAGTTGCAGATGTAATGAACTGTAGACTATTTATATTAAATTTATCGTACAAATACACTCATAAACATATCTATTTACATGCATGTACACATAAACATCTTTTCTTTTCTACTCTAGGCACAAGGCTTGAAATTCTTGGGGAGTGGGGAGGGCAGTCGATTAGATCGACCCCAGTATGCAACTGTACTTAATTTATCGACCCTGAAAGGATGAAAAGCAAGGTCGACCTCGGCGGCATTTGAACCAAGAACGTAAAGTCAGACGAAATATCGCTAAGCATTTCGCCCGGCGTGTTAACGTTTCTACCAGCTCGCCGCCTTATACACATAAACTTCTGTGATTCTAATAAGTATGTCTGTATGCGTGCACGTAAATAAATCATTTTAATGGTGTATCCTGAAGTAAATTCAGTTATAAGCAACAGCTTCTAATATGTTAAGTTAAAAAACACTCCGGAAACAAGAAGGCCGAGGATTGCTAGGTCTAACATATTTGGATACAGAAGATGCGCGCTTCAGGTCTATTAGTTAGACTTCAGTCTTTTTACCATCAAAAAGTTTGATCTATTTATTTATTTATTTATCTATTTTAAATTTTGACTCAGCATACTACAAGATATTATTCATAGCTGTATATACTTCGAAATACACCATTAAAATTATTTATATATTTATCGAAGCTTCTACATTTACAGGCGCAGGAGTGGCTGTGTGGTAAGTAGCTCGCTTACCAACCACATGGTTCCGGGTTCATTCCCACTGCGTGGCACCTTGGGCAAGTGTCTTCTACTATAGACTCGGGCCGACCAAAGCCTTGTGAGTGGATTTGGTAGACGGAAACTGAAAGAAGCCCGTCGTATATATGTATATAAATGTATATATGTTTGTTTGTGTATATGTTTGTGTGTCTGTGTTTGTTACCCCAGCATTGCTTGACAACCGTAACTTAACGATTCGGCAAAAGAGACCGAAAGAATAAGTATTAGGATTCCAAAGAATAAGTCCTAAAAGGCGGTGCTCCAGCATGGCCGCAGTCAATTGACTGAAACAAGTAAAAGAGTAAAAGAGTATAGAGTTATATTCTAAAATTTAAACACACAGAGCTTCCTTTTAGTATTTTTTTCTGTTATATGTATTAAGAGAGGGATTCTAATTGATAACTATAAATCTTTATTAAAACAAAACACGCGGGTGAAGAAAATCTCGTGGTGAGAAGAATCAACAGAAGCAGATGAAACGCAATACAACGTGCAGTTGTCGTGGTAACAAGCTGTTAATGCCTCGCTGTCTGTTGATTGGCTAAAATTACCCAATTTTCTCAACTTTAATTCCAAATAACATCAGATTCTTTAATCTACGAGATAAAGTAATTAGTTGATCGTAATCAAAATTCAGAGTTGCATTGATACACCAAAACTGAAAGCATTCGTAGCAAGAGTTAAGGGGGCTCATTTTGCGAATGAGAAAGACTAGGTCTAGGGGTAGTCCACTACATCGCCCCAGTGCTCAACTGGTACTTATTTTAAAGAACCCGAAAGGATGAAAAGCCAAGTCAACTTTGGCGATATTTGAACTCAAAACGTTAAGAAGCGGAAGAAATACTGCTAAGACATTTGCTTGTCAGTTGTTTGACCTTAACCAGTTGAGCATGTCCTTTGGTGGCTGATGATATGTACATCTCTGATCATGAGCAGAAGTAGTGGGGGAGCATCATAGCTGTATATATAGGTGCATATCTGGGTACAGAACATTGCAAACAAAACATAGACAAATAT
>NC_068990.1:84407443-84407883 GCF_001194135.2 Octopus bimaculoides | reverse complement strand
ATATATATATATATATATATATATATATATATATATATATATATATACACACATGGATACATACACGCACCTGAACATACATACCTCCATACATATATACGTACGCCGGAGTGGCTGTGTGGTAAGAAGCTGGCTTCCCAACCACATGGTTCCGGGGTCAGTTCCACTACGTGGCACCTTGAGCAAGTGTCTTCTAGTATAGTCTGGGGCCGACCAAAGCCTTGTAAGTGGATTTGGTAGACTGAAATTGAAAGAAACCCGTCGTTCTTCGAAACGCTTAGTTTAGAATAGGGGCAGCTGATGAAGGAAATGTTCTCTATGTGGCCTGTTTGTTTTCCTGTGTATTCCTACCGTTGTCCGAAAAAAGTTTGTTTTCCGTGCTTTGTTTATGTTCTGCTTTTCATTTTGTCCACGTTTTTTTGTGACGTCCTGTACCCAGA
>NC_068990.1:84406989-84407433 GCF_001194135.2 Octopus bimaculoides | reverse complement strand
AACACACATGCACACACACACACACACACGTACACATATAAAAACATACACGCAAATATAAGCATACACACACATACACGAACACATGTACGAGTGTGTATATTTCTATGTGTGTGTGTGTGTGTGTTTAATCTTTTACTCTTTTACTTGTTTCAGTCATTTGACTGCGGCCTTGCTGGAGCACCGCCAAACAAAGCGGCTCCCAGGATTTTTTTTAAAAAAAAGCCTAATACTTATTCTATCGGTAACTTTTGCCGAACCGCTAAGCTACGGTGACGTAAACGCACCGATGCCGGTTACACACCCGCATGAATATGTGTGTGTGTGTATATAACAACCAGTTGAAACGATTCATTCAGGGCAGACAAAAAAAAGAAGAAAAAAATGAAAAACCCCAAAACCCAAAATTGTAAAAACTGTATTATGATAAATTTGTGAAACTTT
>NC_068990.1:84401669-84404735 GCF_001194135.2 Octopus bimaculoides | reverse complement strand
TATATATATATATATATATATATATATATATATATATATTTATATACTCACACATATACATACATACATACAAATGATTCAAAATATACATGTATTACATACACGCACAGAGAAAAGCGCTCATACTTAAAAGATTATAGAATGCACACACACAAACACAAGCACATACACACCCGCACACATGTATATATACATATATATTATATTCATTCTATAGATACTACATTCACACTTTCTTCCACTCCACAACGGTGAACAGAGTGAGTACTTGGTGGTCGTCTTTTACAAGTTTAAGCTGTAAACAAACTTTGAGAGTTTCTTTAAAAAAAAGTTGAAGAAAAAAAGGTTGAAGAAAAAAAAAAAATACTCTTGAAAATTTAGAAAGAAATGTCACCGTTTTGCTGTGAGTCACAGACTTCAAAACTACTACAACAACTTGGGTCATTGTACATTCTAACTCTGACCATACAGACAGTTATCAGTACAGGCTCTACGTCGTCTGATCACCTCACTATTCTACACACTAACGACTTTCACAGCAAATTCCAGCAACTCAACAAGTATTCCTCGCTCTGCAAGCAAAAAGATATTGATGCCGGCCGTTGTTATGGAGGTATCGCACGGATCGCTACCAAAGTTAAGGAAATACGAGGACAGGATCCCAATGTTCTTCTACTGGATGCCGGTGACCAATTCCAAGGAAGCTTCTGGTTCCATCATTTTAAAGGATACGCGTCATCATATTTCATGAATGAGATAAAATACGATGCCATGGTGAGTAAGATGCACTGTTCATCATCATCATCATCATCATCATCATTAGCATCGCGGTGATGATGATCATCATAATTTCTTCTTCTTCTTCTTCTTCTTCTTCTTCTTCTTCTTCTTCTTCTTCTTCTTCTTCTTCTTCTTCTTCTTCCTCTTCTTTTTCTTGATTTAATCTATCTATCTATCTATCTATCTATCTATCTATCTATCTATCTATCTATCTATCTATCTATCTATCCATCGATCGATCGATCAATCGATCCGTCAGTCTGCCTTCTTACCTACCTGCCTGCACACCCGTCTATCTGTTTGTCTGTCTGTCGATTCGTCTGTCTACTTGTGAAACGTAAACATCTGTTCATTCATAGACAAATACGCGCGCGTGCATGTGTGTATGCAAACCGTATGTGTACGCTAGTGCAAAAGTTAGCCGAGTGGATATAGTGACCAATAAGCAGTGAATGGGTTCGTTTCTTATTAGCAGTAGCGACTGTATCCAAGGGTAAAACACAACTTTCCTTGCTATATGACCACTCATTGAATATCCCTTTGTTTTCGTTATCTAGCTGTTATAAGTTCAAACCGTCCTATGGACTTTTGATTAGAGAATATTTTTGGCCACCTCGTGAAAATTTCTATTATGAATACACACGTACTCCCCTTCCCCAACACATACATACATACATACATACATACATGCATGCATACACACATAAATACATACGCGCAAGCATGCATGAGTAAATGCATGCATACATACATACACACGCGCATGCATGCGAACATACATACATATATACATACATGCGTACATACATACACACACGTATGCATGCATGCGTGCATACATACATACATACATACATACATACATACACATATGCATGCATGCGTACATACATAAAAACACGTCTTTCCGCCCAGACATTACTCTCCTAGAATCGATGCCCCTTGGAGTTAATATTTTTTCTGAAAAGATCGAAGATCGATCTGCAAAGGTTCAAGCTGAACGTAAACCATCAAGTCTAATTAGATAACACACACATACGCACATACAGACACGCATACACATTCACAAACCCATACGTATACACTTACCCACAGCTGCCCACGTACACACACACGCATTTAAAACGTATATTAAAGTTGTCTTTAACAAGTTATTAAACTGCCTTCAGGGGTGAGGTTCCTCCTCGGATGTTTAAGGAGTTTTAAGGAGTATGGAGCTATCCTTTTGTGACAACCACACTTAGTTCCGCTTTGGCCCCAGATAGCAGTAAGTGTCAAGGACTTTAGTGAAGGATTGAATAGCAGAAAACGATCATGTGGCTAAGATATTCAGGATTCGGAGTAGAGCTGACCCCTGGACATGTGTCATATAGACTCACAGCTGGTAGATATGATGTTTACCGGAGGCGTTGGGTTAATCAGCCCTTGATGTCGGGTTAACCGACCTTTGATGTCATGTTAACAGTCCTTGATGTCGTGCTAACTATCCCATGATGTCATGATGGTCAGCTCTTGACGTCATGTTACCCAGCCCTTGACGTCGTGTTAACCAGCCCTTAATGCCGTGTTGACCATCCCTTGATGTCGTGTTAACCAGCCCTTGATGTAGCATTGACCAGCCATTGATGCAGCGCTGATCAGCCCTTGATGTCGTGCTAAGCAGCCCTTGATGTCGTGTTAAAAAGCCCTTGACGTCGTGTTAACCAGCCCTTGATATCGTGTTAACAAGCCCTTGATATTGTGTTAACCGATCCTTTCTCCCTACATAAAAGTTAAATAGTTTCTGCGATTCAAGGGTAAGGTCGAGAGGGCAGTGAATAAGCAAAATAAACAGTAGATAAACCGACAGAAAGCAACTAAAAACAAACCCTGTATCTTTGCCAAGAAATATCACACATCTTCAGATTTTGGCAAGGAGGTTCACAGTTGCTGACGCCTAATTAAAAAAAAAAAAGGATGGTACATGGAAAGAAGAGATAGTGATTTCAAATGTTGGCACAAGGCCAGTAGTTTCGGGGGAGTAGGCTAGACGCGATTCCATCAACCCCAGTACTCAACAGGGACTTATTTTTATCGACCCCGGACGGATTAAAACAAAGTAGACCTCGGCGGAATTTGAACTCAGATCGTGAAGACTGATAAAAAGCTGTTTAGCATTTCGCCCGGCGTGCTAACGATTCTTCCAGCTTGCTGCATTGTAAAGAGGAAATATTAAAATGGTGATGATGAGCGTGTCCAATCAGGCCTTTCGCGATACCCTTAAATCCAGAAACTTTTCAATACCCC
>NC_068990.1:84388305-84399838 GCF_001194135.2 Octopus bimaculoides | reverse complement strand
ATCTATGTTATGAAAAATAGGTAAAGAATACTGAGATGAAAGTTTAATCTATGACGTTGTATGTATCACTTTCTCTCTCTCTCCCTCTCCCTCTTTAACTCTTACTCTCTATATTTTTATGTTGAGCGCATGTGTAAGAATTGCGTTCCAGGTAGCAGGGATGAAATATAAAAGTTGCTAGAAGCAACAGCCAAATCTCCCTTAAATCACACAAAGTAAACGGAATTTAAAAAATCTAATTACTGCACTGGAAAGTTCACATCGAGAAAATTCCATTGATGTAAAAATTTTTACGAAAAAGTGGAAAATGTGGATTTCTATAAACTTTCAAAAAGGCTTCACACAAACACACAATTTCAGATTTATATATTAAGATATACAAAATGGAACAAGAACGCAAAACTTCCGGACAGTTAGGTGATACAAAACAAAACATCCAGATAGGCGATACAAAGAAAATAAGGACGGGTCAAAAGGCCAGCCATGTCACTCTGTGTCACTCTGCATCTCCCTGAGAACTATGCTAAGGGTACGCGTGTCTGTGGAGCTCTCAGCGACTTGCACTTTAATCTCACAACTAGGATGTTCCATAACACGGTTATGCTTTTGAGCGAGACGCTATGTTGAATGTGATTGTTGATTGAGTGTGCTAGATTATGCCATTCGATATAGTTCATTGTATTTTATATTTGCTATATTTTCTGGAGTGTGAAATTCTTGGCTAGACTTGATTTACGAGCCTGATTAAGATTTCCCATGTTTTTGAGTAACGAGTATTGTGGGCCGCCTACACTTTTTTCTGCAAAATAGGGGTAGCTTATCCTGTTCAGGCTATATTATTAGCATTATCCTGCGTTTGAGAATTTAAAATCACTTCTTTAACTTTCTAAGACATCTCAACGCTTCTAAAAGCAACCTTCGTTTGTTTGTTTACGTTCATCGTAATTTGAATTTAACAAAAAGTGATATTTTCAATTACTTTTCATTGGTTCTTTTGAGATTTTCCAGTTGCTGGATGCCCCTTCTGGTCTGCTGCCCGTAAAGCCCATGGTTTAATCCGATTCTTGCTGATGTGACTTGTATTTGATGTTTACTTGGAACCTCATTACCAGTGATTCTCAACAAGAGTCCAAATGGCCCTTGGGAGTCCAGATGGCCCTTGGGGGTCCATATAAGATTTTGTTGTTAAAATTTATGAGCAATAAATTGCTTATACTTTTACAACACACAGAATACTTTAATTTTCTTTAAAAACTATTCTTAATAATATTTCATTGTAAAAATAGAATAGGATGTTTTTCTTTGTATACATCGAATGACTATGGCAATCCAGCTGAGTAAACTAAGAACCAAAGAGGTCCATTGGCAAAAATGGTTGAGAAACACTGCTCTATACGATCGCCCTTCTTGCCAAAACAGAAACTAAATTTCTCTCTGTTTAAGTTTGTGTTATTGACATTTGTGTGTGTGCGTGCGTGTGTGGTACGGTTATGCTTTTGAGCGAGACGGTTTGTTGAATGTGATTGTTGATCGTGTTAGTTTACGCCATTCGATGACATAAGTGTTGCTGATGACTTGTTTAGCCTTGGACAAACCTCGATCGAGCAAAATTTAATGACCAAAGAGAATCTAGTAGTAATCATCCAGTCTTTTCTCTTCCGGGCATAGTGTATCGAGGATAAAATTATCTAATGTGTTATTCTTTTTAAAGATAATATAATGTAAACCTTGGAAGACTTGACAACTATTTTTACCAGTTCGAGTAACCTCAGTGAGGATTCCTTGTTGATTGATGCAAAGGATAATGATGATGGTGGTGTTGGTGGTGGAGATGGTATTCATTTCTTTTATTTTTTCTTTTACTTGTTTCAGTCATTTGACAGCGGCCATGCTGGAGCACCGCCTTTAATCGAACATATTGACCCCAGGACTTATTCTTTGTAAGCCTAGTACTTATTCTACCGGTCTCTTTATTCTATTGTTCGTAGTGTTGTTGTTGTTGTTTCTGTTGTCAGCAAATGATCAAAAGCAGTCCATTTCTGACCACTCCGTATTTGTTCAACGTGTGCTAAGATGTTAGAGAGTGATTAAAGGAAGATTTGGCTGTTATTTCTAGAAGGACGAAGGACGAGTGACCATGTAGAGAATTTGTTGGTTCGATGGTAGTTGTTGAGGTGGTGGTGGTGGTGATAGTCGTAAAGGTAGCAGTGGTTGTGTCGATAATAGCATTGGTGGTGGTAGTGGTGGTCTTAGTGATGATGGTGGTAAAGAGGGTTGTGGTAATAGTAGAGGTGGAAATGGTAATTGTGGTAATGGCAGAGGTGTCAAAATCGCGGTAACTGTGTTCATAATATTGATGGTGTTGTTGTTATTATTGTTGGTGGTGGTGGTGGTGGTTATAGTAGAGATGGATGCGTTAAAGATGTGTAACTCCAAGTCCTCGTTGACCCAGCCGTCCTACAGCTCACAGGCAGACAGTCATCTTCCTAGTTATACCATGCGTCCATCTTGCTGACACCTATACTGTACACTCCGACAGGTTGTGATAGCTCTTATATATGAATGCATGCAGTGTGACAGTCTGGGCGTGTTGCTCCCTCTTCAAAGTCCACTATGATGGGTAGCAGTAGTAGTGATGGTGGAGGTAGCAGAGCCGGTGTTATGCGCTGGGAGAGGGTAGGCAATCATAAACTCTGAACAGCTTGGACAAAATGTCTTAATCCGATTAAAAACAGGTGATGTCCCTCTAGAAATTGAGGAACATGAAGAATAGAGGTGAAGCAGGGCAGAGGAATCGAACGGTCGTGTGTTGTTAGACCAGACAAAGGATTTGGCGGGAAACTGTTTTGCGTTTTGCTAGTTTTTAGATTTATTCGGTGATATACATTATCATAAAGCTACAGCTTTCTTGCTTGCAAGTTATTTAAAATTTTCCGATTGCGTTTTTCAGACAATGTAAAGAGAGGATGATGATAGTAGGAAGAGAGAGAGAGAGAGAGAGAGAGAGAGAGAGAGAGAGAGAGAGAGAGAGAGAGAGAGAGAGAGAGAGAGAGAGAGAGAGAGAGAAAGAAAGAGAGAGAGAGAGAGAGACCCTACAAAAAAGTTAAAAAAAGAAGCAGGAGAAATCCTGGGGAAGGATCACAAGCTGATGGCTTGGTGCTTTTTTTCTTTCTTGAGTTATACACCCAGCACCCAAACAGCTCGTCTGCTTGCAGCCCAGACTAGTTTAGTTCATTCCTCCGTAGTCTGTTTCGTACACAGCGCTGCAATCTAATAAATGCTTGTGAAGCCCACTTACAACATTGAAAGCTTCTGATTGTGTAACTACAACGTGTTGCCGACTTACAACCAGCCGGTGTAGCGATTTGAGATTACCTCCAATTCACATTTCCACTCGGTAACTTGATAACGCATTCAGACTGATGTCTGATTGAGACATAAGATCGACAATTTCGCAGGGCGGCGAGTTAGTTGAGTACAGTTTCCCCAGTACTTGACTGGTACTTTATTTTACTGACCACGGAGGAAGAAACCTTCGTTGTTAACCATGGCGGGATTTGAAATCAGAACGTAAAGAGGCGGAGAAAAATACCGGAAGGCATTTTGTCTAGCACTCTAACGATTCTGCAAATCCAGCTGCTCAAATCGCGTTCAGATTACCAAGAAGTAGGATGAAATTCATTTCAAATCTCTCATTTGTAGTGGCTGGAAGGTGATTTCATTTTACCCCATATGATTTCAGGTTACCCCCTCAAAACATTTAATTACCACACTTTGTCCCTGCAGCAGCAACGTAGCAACAGCGGTGGCGGCGGTAGCATTAGTAATAGTATACAAGACCATGTCCTGGCTAATCCAGAAGGGGAATGACATCGATGTCAGATTAAAGGGAGGTAAGTTGAAATGGGAATAGTTTGAAGTTTTTACACTGCAGTGGAAAATTAAAAAGCAAAAGGAAAAACCTCCGCATTATTTGAGTTATTTCCCTCGCCTACGTTTGGTTGAGTTAAACAGTGTTCAACAATGTTTACCTCTCGTAGATACAGGTATAGACTTGATTAAAGTTATTGTGCATCACGTGCATTGGTTACTGTCCAACAGTTACGTCTATCGGTACTTGGATGTTTATATATCTTTACGTCTGGTTCACAGGGAAAGGAGATGGGCATGGAGATGATTTTCAGATTTCAGTGCTGTGAAGGAAGGATAGATTAAAGTGCTTGGACGGCGAGACACAGTAACGAAAGGAAGAAGAATGGGTGGGCTCGAACGAAGAGGGCATGATCAGAGGACAAAGACCACCGAAGTAGCAGTATAGAGACTAGATAGAGGTAGAAGCATGTCTTTGATCCATTTGATGAAGCATGCTGTTATGTGTATCGTCGTTTAATCAACAAGATGACCATTTTTTCGATGTAGTTAAGAATTTATTTGTGTAGGTGTAGTTCTGTTCCGGATATGCGCACAATATATCCATGTGGGTGTTATTTGTGTTTCATAGAGTATCAGTTACTGATGAAGGTTCAAGTATTTTCTGACCTGACCTGACCTGAAGGTAAAAACCTAATTATGCAGGCGATATTTAGTCTGTCACTATCATTTCTTCAAGTCACTGGTTTAAAAGAGAAGGAAAATAGGAAGATACGACATTCATGCGTCTCTCTCACCCACCCCATTCCAACCGGGAATATTAGCACTATAAGTTCAGTTGAAAAGCTTGAAGTACATTGTTGAAATTGCATCAATCTCTTGACTTTCTGGGAACTTAACTGAATTAAAGAAACATTTATGTTTTTGATGTTGCTGTTGCAGTGATAATCACCATTTACAAGCGGAAGGGAGACAGACAGGACTGTGAAAATTACGGAGAAATTTCCCTTCTTTCATTCTCAGTGAAAAAGGTTAGCTCAGGCGATTCTAAAAAATATCTGAACGAATCCAGCGAGGATTACGTTTGTTTTTCATCTTGCGACAAATTCAGCAAAAGGCAAGCAAGTCTAAGATAGTATGCCTGAAACTATCTCGCTTGGGAACAACAGTTCGGACTCCTTTATGCTCATGGCATAAAGGGTGATTCTGTACTCGGTCCAATCTTATTTGCAGTATTTGAAAACATGGAGAGTAAGCACTCGAGTGGTGTCTATGTTGGATTGTTGAACATCCGAAAGCTAACTTTTAGTAAGAAATGATATCCAGAAAATAATGCATCATTTTCTAATCAGCTTAAACATTAAATGCTGGAACATAAACCTCTAGTCACCAATGTTGTGAAGAAGTTCATAATTTTGGTAATACCACTTCTAATGACAATGCGGTGGTGGATTGCTACATTATCTGCTGCCGTTGCTTTTGAAAAACTCAATGATCGAGGCATAAAATTGTATACAAAATGCAAAGCCTATCAATTAGTACTATCTTGTCTGTTGGATTCTGCAGAGATCTACTCGCTGTATTGCCGACTCGTAAAACAGCCGATGAGCTATTAAGTGTGCGAGCTACGATCTACAATAAACGTTTCTTAACGAGATCACATCTCCAGCCCAGAGGTTCTCCAATGTACAAATATGCTTAGTGTTAAGCAGAGAAGATTGTGAAGCCGTTCCAAATATGGTATCCTATTATTTTTCTGACATAGTGTATCTTAGACATCGTCCAACACGGCCTTCGTTTTAAGAAGATGGGAGTATGATGAAAGGATATTTGATTGCTATTTGAAGTCGATACAGAAATTGCGTTGAGGACCTTATAATTGGTTGCCAGGATTGGTAATTGGTGCAATAGTTGTAGTTACTGTTTTAGTTGTTCTTCAGACTTAAATCAGAACCGAGCCGTTATGACCATCGTTACTTTTATTCCGACATAGTATGTCCGGAATATGTGTTCTTCCTTTTCCTTTTTAATGTTGTAGTGTTTTTAAGTGAAAGATATTTGGCTGCTGTTTCTAGCAGGCAGGTTACAGAGTGATCACAGAGACAATAGTGATAATTTCGCAGCTGAGAACTAAAGTAGAAATATTTTATTTATACATTTTTATTTTATATTGTTACTGGAGAACAATAGCGTGTTTCCAACGGGCCAATCATGAGTTCACTGGGGAGTGCCAAACTCTTTTCTGTTATTGACCGTTGTAATAACTTTCGTAAACTCACACACACACACACACACACACACACACACACACACACACACACACACACACACACACACACACACACACACACACACACACACACACACACACAAACTCTCGCACACACGCACATATCTACAAATGTCGACTGGACTGAAGTTTCACCTTGTATTAATGTCAGTGCTGTAGATATCAATTATACATGTAACTATCCCTCGAAGTGGAGTCCGTGAGTTGCCCGTTTGTGGGGTACTAGAATGAAAAATAAAAACCAGTAGAACTTGTACAAATGTAAAATTGAACAGGAAAGTATATGTATAATTATTATTTATCAGGGCGAGACTGTTTATTGCGTGAGAGAATACAGGTATATTTATGTGAACGCATGCGCCCGTGTGTATGTGTGTGTGTGTGAACATATACACATTTACAAATACATATATACATGCATATAAACATACATACATACATACATACATACAGGTTGCTTACTCCACCTTCACTGATCTGGCTCTATTTCTGATTTTTCGGCATGACTTCTCGGATGACTATTCGGTACCGCTGCAAATCTGCTTGATTTGTGTGCTTCAATCGCAATAGGACTTTCAGAAGATTGGATAACAAGGAAGGTAACCATAAAGAGACATTTGTACGTAATTGGATTTTAGTGATAAACGCTTGTGCAACACGTACCATTACCTGAGTCTCCGAGATTTTACAGCGGGCCAAGAATATTTCTTATTTCTTTACTGCCCACAAGGGGCTACACACAGAGGGAACAAACAAGGACAGACAAACGGATTAAGTCGATTATTTCGACCTCAGTACGTAACTGGTTCTTATTTAATCGACCCCGAAAGGATTAAAGGCAAAGTCGACCTCGGCGGAATTTGAACTCAGAACGTAACGGCAGACGAAATACCGCTAAGCATTTCGTCCGGCGTGCTAACGTTTCTGCCAGCTCGCCACCATTAATAGTATTTCTGCCACCAAGAGTATTTTTGTGCCCCGCGCTTGGATTATCATCATACATTCTACTTAACCCATAACTGGGACCCTGATAGTTGCTACTACGCCTGGGTCAGAGCGGTCTTGGGAGAAATAGTAGCCAAGAGGTGGTTCCACACTCTTCAAAACCCTGGAATTTCTGAACCAAAACCCCACTACTGTATGCAGCTTAACGTCATACCCAGGACAAACAAGTAAACATACATACATACATACATACACACAAAGATACCGCCCTCACCCCGCACACACACATACATACACACACACACACACACACACACACTCACACACACACACACACATCATTTGGTTTGGATCGTGCAAATAAATTATCACGCTCTTGCAGACCTTGTAGCGTGAACTGAATGAATGAATATCTATTCGTGTGTGTGTGTGTGTGTGTGTGTGTGCGCGCGCGTGCGTGTGCGTGCGTGCGTGTGCATGCGTGCGTGCGTGAGTGTGTCGTGGGAATATATATGCATGGAATATATAGGAATATATGGAATATATAGGAATATATGGAATATATAGGAATATATGGAATATATAGGAATATATGGAATATATAGGAACGTAGCATAGAGTGAAAATCTATTCCTTCACCGTTTAAATGCACACATACAGGCATATACGTAATTATGGGTGAAGGTATATTTCCTATTGTCTCTCTCTCTCTCTCTCTGTCTATTTACATACACGTCAATACCTATGTATATATCTACCTCTCTACCTATCTATCTATCTATCTATATATATATGTATATCCTTTTCTACTCTTGGCATATGGCTTGAAATTTTGGGGGAGGAGGCCAGTCGATTAGATCGATCCCAGTACGCAGTTGGTACTTAATTTATCGACCCCGAAAAGATGAAATGCAATGTCGACCTCGGCGGAATTTGAACTCAGAACGTAAAGACAGACAAAATACCGCTAAGCATTTCGCCCGGCGTGCTAACGTTCCTACCAGCTCGTTTCTGTAGTCGGGCAATAATGTTCTCAATATCAACGTATATGTCAACGATCTCTCACTAATTCTGACCTAAATCAAACAAAAGGCGTTTAAGGTTATTGAAAATGGCCTGTGTTCATTGAGATTTTATTATAGAAAAAATTGATTTGGTAGGGAAAAAGTTGCTATAAAATATGTATGCTCAAATCTGGTTGAGTTGAGCTACACCCGAATGTATTGTACTATGCCTAGTATGAGTTTACATTTTTCAGGAAGCGAGCTGTGTGAGACTTAGTTTATCATCAGATGAGCAGTATTACAAAAAATATTCAGGGTAATTTTTCATTAGGATTACTATTCAGAAAACTCCGTGGGCTGCAGTTGCCCATGACTAGTCTAAGCACTATATCATCCTTATGTCGTAACACTTTGTGTAATAATTTACTTGAAATGATAGATTTCAATGTGATAGATTTCAATGTGATGTATGTAGTTGCAAAAATCCACGTCAAAATGGTCTTGCTAGAAAAGAAGGATATGAGAGAAAAAGTGGTCAGATTGGAAGGGACGTTATGTCTGGTGTTTAAACCATTTGATCTCTATGATTTAAAAATAAATTTACTGTAATTAAGCTTAAATAAAACATATTAATGAGAGGAATCTGATGTTAACAATCTCGTCAAAATTGGTTCTGTAGAAAAATAGTTGAGGGCGATAGTGACCAAATTTAACCGTTTGCCTGATCAAAGCATCCATACTTGTTAACTGAATCTGGAAACGTGCAGGACAAGCAGTGAATGTTTAAAAACATTACAGTCGACGTTTGGTTTTTTTAAAGAAAAGAGGACGAAACGTGAAAATAACGATGAGAAAAGTTAAAATATAAATGATTTGATACCTCTGAATTAGATAAATTAAAGCATTAGAATATCTCTAGATTTTGTAGACAGAAACTGAAAGAAGCCCGTCATATATATATTGACGAATTGCTCGCCTAAAGGCGGTGCTCCAGCATGGCCACAGTCAAATGACTGAAACAAGTAAAAGACTAAAAGAATTTCAGTGAGAAAGGGACAGTTAAACCACTGGCGAAAATCGAACCTGGCACTTATAGCCTACCAAGAAAATATGCCACCAATTCATTACCGCAGGAAAGTAGCGACTTGCTGTGTCAGTCCGGTTTGTCAGGTTATCAAAACATGGGTGGTTAGATTATTGTTAGCAGTTTTTATAATGTCTTTCTCCATGATATTCATATTCGCACAGATGTTCACTCCACTCCCACGTGTGTATAGCCACGCACATATCAACACATCCTGTAACTAATGTTGAGCTCTGTTAATAGCAGAAAATTGCACCAAAGAAGGGAAAATTGATTTGTTACCGAAGATTCAAGTAGATTTAGGTGTAAATAAGTATCATCTGGAGGAAGGATCTGACTGAAGCAATCTATATCTAATAACGTTCGTTACGCTGTAGTATTGGGCTGAAGTATTTCAATAGATTGTTCGACAGAAGGAAGATGCCGCCTGTGATATCGGGGAGCTGAGACCGACAATGGGCAGCAGGCGCTCACAACCATTTAACAAGTGTGATTTAGAGGAGCATTCAGAGTAACACAAATTAACGGAGTGTCGGTTTAGGTGAAGCTCTACAGACAAAGTACAAACAGAAACCGTTGTCTTGTGACAATGAAGAAAGTAGGTTTGCCTCTTGGGACCATCGATAAAACAAGAAAAGGCACATAGACCCGCATCCAAAAACACGGCAGGATAAAGCAAAGAAAAGTGTGATTAATCCACAATCCTGCGTCCAACTGAAGTTCACAATTCCTCGCAAAGCAAGTGTTGATAGAGGACGAAGGGTCCAACAACCCAGTGAGGAGGTGGACTCGATTTTATATTTATCTAGCTCTTGATAACAGTGATAGAGTGCCAAAATCGTAAGAGCATTGATCAAAATATTTGCTAATAATTAGTTCCGGGTCCTTACGTCCCGAGTTCTGATCTTGCTAAAGTCAGCCGGATTTTACATCTCTTTTACTCTTTTACTTGTTTCAGTCATTTGACTGTGGCCATGCTGGAGCACCGCCTTTAGTCGCGAAAATCGACCCCAGGACTTATTCTTTGTAAGCCTAGTACTTATTCTGTCGGTCTCTTTTTGCCGAACCGCTAAGTTACGGGGACGTAAACACACCAGCATCGGTTGTCAAGCGATGGTGGGGGGGGGGGGACAAACACAGACACACAAACACACATACATTTATATATTTACATATATACGACAAGCTTCTTTCAGTTTCCGTATACCAAATCCACTCACAAGGCTTTGGTCGGCCCGAGGCTATAGTAGAAGACACTTGCCCAAGTTGTCACGCAGTGGGACTGAACCCGGAACCATGTGGTTGGTAAGCAAGCTACTTATCACACAGCCACTCCTATCCGGATTATTGAAATGAAGTGCGCCTGTGCCCACGCACATACAAACGCACGTCCGCGCAAGTACGCACACACACACACGCACACACAACGTGCATACACTAATCCACTCCCTCGATCTCAATCTCTCATTTCTATACTCCACTAAGACACATAAGACGGAAACTAATTATGATTCCCTATTACTCCCATTGGTACACAGTACGCAATGCTATTATTTGATTCTCGTTGCTTTGCGTATGTATATCAAATTAATTCGGTTGGTAAACCTTGGTTTACATCAACAAATGTATTGTGTGTTGTCCTCTATCTACAGGAATAGGAGTTCCGGCTTAGCTCCAGGTGACCAACCTGTTTTCTGCCACTCCCTCACACACACGCGCAAACATCCCCAAGTATAACAATATATATGTATATGTATGTATGTATGTAAGTATGTATTGTTTGGTCTCTACTTCAGCTTTATTATTATTGTTTTTGTTTCTTTGGACTAAGCAACACAAGTAGAGACACGTGGGCTAATGAGTCGCTGAAGAGGTTACAGGATGTGTAACCAAAGAGTTTAGACAAAGAAACAACAACAACAGTTATAATAATAATAATAATAATAATAATAATAATAATAATAATAATAATAATAATAATAATAAGCACAAATAATTATAAGATACATAAGACACTCTATGAATAAATAGCAGACAGTGCTACAGCTCCAAACAAAAGAGGGACTCGTGAAAACGAAAGCCATCCCCATTAGAAGAGGAATATTCCAGGGAGACACGCTCTCTCTACTCCTGTTCTGCTTGGCACTCACACCTTTAACTGACTTGCTAAATAGAACTGGATGCGGATACAAATGTTACGGCAAAACAATCAGCCACCTTTTATATATGGATGACTTAAAATTATACACTAGAAAAGATAAAGAGCTGGAAACACTACTACAGACAGTACATGGATTTACCAAGGAAATAGATATGAAATTCGGATTAGAAAAATGTGCC
>NC_068990.1:84378461-84388295 GCF_001194135.2 Octopus bimaculoides | reverse complement strand
CCAAGGAAATAGATATGAAATTCGGATTAGAAAAATGTGCCAAAGCAACCTTGAAAAGAGGAAAACTAGTTAAGAGTAGCAACACCACACTAGACAAAGCCAATGAAATAAGAGAATTAGACCATCTCAAAGTATAACAATATCTGTTTCAACACACGATTTCACATCAAGAATCTTGTAAAACAACACACACACACACACACACACACACACACACACACACACACACACACACACACACACACACACACACACACACTTATGAATGGAAAGCAACGCTAGCGGCATATGTTAGCTACTCTCAAAGAAAAAGGGAGATAATTTCTAGGTAAGCTTGTCCCATATAAAGCTTATACCATTAGATCGTGTAACCTAATGGTATAAGAGACCTACAGCTTAATATAACTATTTCTCGGAACGCAAAATGATGCAACTAAATACAACAACTTCCTTTCTACATCTTTACTGATCATTTCTCTTCGCTGCACTTCCACGAACAGCGCTAATGGTAACATATGCAATGCTATTTCAAATCCGACTAGCGGACGTTAGTTTCTAAAACGTAAAATAGGCAATCTTTTTAATACACAATAGTGGGAGACTCGCAATTTATTTATGTGTCTGACAAAAATAATAAGTAAACGAGATGCATACATTTTTTAATGATTTGTTACTGTGTCGGTTTCTTGATTAATAGTTGTTCCCAATACGTCTTCTCACCAAACCTGAGTGGTGCAGAAAAAGTATCGAAGAAGGGAAAAAGAGTCTTACTTATTAGGGAAGGTTCATGTAGATTTAGGTGTAAATTTGTACCACATAGAAGAAAGTTTGTCACTCCGTTAAATTGGGCTGAAATACTTCAATGAATTGTTCGCGAGAAGGATATTGTCATCTGTGATATTGAGGAGCTGAGATTGACGATGAGCATTCGGTGCTCACAACTCAGAAACTACAAGGCAATGTGGTTTAGTGGAGAGTTCACTCTTACATTTTATAGATTAATAGAGTAAGATAATAGAGTATCTTAATAAAGTAAGATAGATATAGAATAAACACTACAGACAAAATGGGATTGTTTTAATGACAACGAGATGGAAAGTGTGTCTGACATCGGAAAAAAACATGAAAAAAGAGAGGAAGCCAAAAAGAATAAACCCCAAAGACAAAGCAAATGAAAGTGCATAGAAGGGCCCACGACCTCTACATCGAATTGAGGTCCACAGCTCTTTGTAAATGAAAGGAACAGGTAAAACTAATAACTGAACTAAAGACAGGCGAAAAGTATTACAATCTGTTGAGATGAGCTCGATTTAATTTTATGTAGGTCTTGATATCGACAATACAGTGACAGAATCGTAAAAGCATTGGACAAAATGCATGGCTATGTTTAGTTCCGGGTCTTTACAGTTTCAATTCTGATTCTGCTGAAGTCAGATTGATCTTTCATCCATCCTAGTTGTTAAAATGAAGTACCAGTTCAATACTCGAGTCGATTTAACGTACCTGTGTGGGATGACAAAGAAAGAGAAAAAAGAAGTGGAATAATAATAATAATAATAATAATAATAATAATAATAATAATAATAAGAAGAAGAAGAAGAAGAAGAAGAAGAAATACTGTATTGTAAGAACAAATTAGATTTCTTTAGAAACAATTCAAACGACAGTCAGAGCCAAGAGCTGTCTAAACATGAGTCACTCTTTAAATTAATATACAAAACGAGGTGAGAATAACAACAAGATTAACAAAGAATGAAAGAAGAGAACACGAGGAGAGGATAAATACTAGAAAAAAAAAAGACACGGATGTTTATTTAAGTCAGTGTTAACATTTGTAGTATATATAAAGCATCAAACAACTAGCAAGAAATAACTATTCGGTGCATAGCATTAGTTGGTGACTGAAGTCACTTTTTAAATTTTTTCGGGCACTTACCTGAGAAGAATGTTTCGGTGTTATTCTGATCTCACCGGCAAAACATAGCCTCCCCTTCTTACCTAAATAATGGTAAAAAAAAAATCTCCAAGTATATGTAGATGACCGTATAGTGGATGGCGCAGGAAAATAGATTTAGTCAATGACAATATTATTATTTTATTTTACACCTAGTAAGGAGAACACCTCGAGATGTGTTATTCTGACCTCATAGTCTACATCCTTGATTTTGAATTTGTGAAAAAGGAACGTGTAAGTAAATATACGAAAGTGCTCGTTTAAAGAAATGATATAGCAAAATTTAAAAAGAAATACAATGAAATAGAAAATATGAACGTCAGGGCAACGAAGATAGTTTATACATTTGTGTTTGTGTGGATGTGTGTATGTGAATATCTGCGTTGTGTTGAATGTGTGTATCTGTGTGAGTGTGAATAGTCCAATCCGAGACGAAACTCAGTGTACTCTGTCAATTTTTGTTATAATAACGATATCTATCAGTGTTCTAGCTCATAAAATGTTTGCACTATGTAAAATATTTTGATATACTTTACCGAGCTTAAGGTGGCGAGCTTGCAGATTCGTAAGCATACCGGACAAAACGTTTTGCAGCATTTCTTGCTGAAATTCAACGAAATTTCCACAGAATGATGGCAATAGTTATGCATGTCTGGTGTGTAAAGGACGTGAGGTTTTGCGAAAATGTAAAGAAACTGCGGCCATTTGCATGATTTCTACCAACTTTCAGTGTTCCAAATTATTAACGATTATCAGTAGTCTGTAATAGTAGTAGTAATTATAATTACACAATTATCAGTAGTCTGATAATCGTGTAATTATGGGTCGTTAATGTAACTTAATTGCCTCAGAGAAATCCGTTATTATTTCTGAGCTTGCAAAAGGTAAATCAGCATTAGAAATATCTAGAATAATTGGAAGATATCACCAGCCTGTAAAAAAATTTGTTACAGCTCCTATGAAGATACGTAAAACAGCCCACGAGGGCTATTTCTCAACGTTTCCTGTCACGAATTAGCGTTCTGCAAAGAACCCAGGTCTAACAAGTGTCCAGAACTACCAGATGTCGTCTTCTGGAAAAGGTCAGTAAACTAGTGACATCAGTTAAAAGGCTTCCTTTAAAGAAAATACACAGACAAATTCGTTTGAAATGGGCAGAAGATAACAGGGAGGTCGAATCTTCAAAAGTTTTGTTACCGGATGAAACTCGTACTACCTTTGATGGACCTGATGGTTGGAACAAGGGATGGGTTGTATATGGATGAGATCGTCATCAACGCTTGAAACGCCAACAAGAGGGAGGAGGCACCATGATTTGGGTAGGTATTATTGGAGTTATTATGGTTGGTCCTTAGAAAGTTTATATTATCAACCCTAAAAGTTTGAAAAGTAAATTTGATAACTGGATGATTTTGAACTTAGAACATAATAGCGAAGCTATAGTAAAATTTAGAGAAATATTTTGTTCGACCATCTATCGATCCTACCGTGTTATTCCAACCATTTCAGATACAGCCATTGGAGGATATTTCTACCATTTACAACTGTTGTTGGCACTCCGTCGCTTACGACGTCGAGAGTTCCAGTTGATCCGATCAACGGAACAGCCTGCTCGTGAAATTAAAAACAAGTGGCTGAGCACCCCACAGACACGTGTACCCTTTACGTAGTTCTCGGAGATATTCAGCGTGACACAGTTTGACAAGGCTGACCCTTTGAATTACATGCACAACAGAAACAGGAAGTAAGAGAAAGTTGTGGTGGAAGGGTACAGCAGGGTTCGCCACCATCCCCTGCCGGAGCTTCGTGGAACTTTAAGTGTTTTCGCTCAATAAACACTCACAACGCCCGCTCTGGGAATCGAAATCGCGATCCTATGACCGCGAGTCCGCTGCCCTAACCACTGGGCCATTGCGCCTTAGAACTGATACTAGGCATATAGTAATACTTAGATATTTTCCAATATAAAATTTCAATTACTCTGGAGTTACTCAACAAATATGTAACAGTAGACGGTACCGAATATTCCTGTACACACTTAAATAACTTGTCATGTTGTCTACAGGTGCAGCGTTTTGTGTTTACTAACATTACTTGTGCTATTTGGTGTTGCATTATATTTCTACCTCGAACTCTGACTGGGTAGTGATTATATCAAAAGAAGCTTTTATATTTTCTCAGGCAACACTTCCTAGAGAAAGTGCCTTCTTTAAACAATCGTTTGTTGGTTGGTTGTTGGTGTTGCAGTCATTATTTAGTCTCGAATCAGCACATAAATGGAAGACCGATATTCAAAGGTGTTCCAACCATAAACATCCCTTCTTACTTTCAGTCACAATGTATCTAATATCACATTATTCAATCTATCTTCCCTCTTTTTGAAGCAGAAATATATGATCTGAAGGGACGTTTAGTTGCTATTTCTAAGTTTTCTAAGTTTATGCCTCTAAGTTTTTTGCGTTAGGACATTTTTGCTCATTTTAAAATTTAGATCGATGAAATCAATTATCTATCAATATGTTTAATCCTTTAGCATTCAGAATACTCTGTCAAATGCAATGATCATTTATTGACATTGTTTTGAATCATTTGAGATTTCGATGATGTAATTGCTTATTTTTAGAAACACAATTTAGGGTAGGTGTGAGGAGGCCAGATCTGGCCGGTTTGAACATAAAACAAGTAGACTATTTTGGCCCGTTATGGCCAGTTTAAATTCCTAGGTTAGTTTTAACATAATGCTGTTAGTGAGTTTTTAGTAAGCAACAATAATTTATTTGTAAATACTTAGGCAATGGGTACAGAAAATATTAGCTCAATAATTAATAATATATTAATATTTCACCACCAACGGAAACACCAACTAACTGTACAATATAGTATATGAGTAGGAATCAAACGTTTTCATTTAAAATATATATATATAAAACATAGATATGACAAAAATTCAGAGGCGCCATCCTCCATTGTATTTTTGTCTCTGTACAAAATAGAACTGTTTAATATTGTCGTGCATGTAGTCTGTATTTTGAAGCTTGTTCACTGTCTATTTTTGGCGAATCTCTAGTTCACCAATGACTGTCTTGTAGTTCGATTTCATTTGCACTCCTTCTATATGTTAAAGTAAAATACTTTGTGTTAAAGTATGGCTGGTCTAGCCTTAAATATTGAACTCTGGATATCTTCGTAGTTCTTGATTCCAGTTACTAGATTTCACAGTTTCCAGCTGATTATACAACTGAGTGTTGAATGTATTTATAAGAACTGTCATGTTTTTAGTAATAAACATATTACACAGCAATTTTGAGATATTTGACTAGAAGTCAGGTTCTGATAATCGATACGAATCCTTGTCATTTCAGTTGGTCTCACTCTAGTACTTTTAGGTTCTTAAAAGCAGTTTGTTGTTCAAGTAGTTTAATTTTTTTCTGGAAGTTTCAGTATATTTTGCTGTACATTTTAGCAACTGTATCAGTTTCGCTCTAGAAATTAAAGTGAGTCAAATTACATTACTAGGTGGTCACTGATGAGGAAAGAGAAAAAGTATCAATGAATGACAAAGCGACTATAATTCATTATATGCCATTCTGCACAAACTGGAAGATTAAAGATAATCTCTTAAATAATCTTTTCTACTGTATGTACAAGACCTGAAATGTGGCAAGGGGTATAGTCGATTGCATCGACCCCGTTCAGCTGGTCTTTCTTTCATCGACCCCGAAAGTATGCAAGGCAAAGTGGACCTCGACGGAATTTGAACTCAGAACAAAAATCCGGAAGAAATGTCACGAAGTATTTTGCCCGGCATGCTAACGATACTGTTAGCTCACCGCCTGTAATCTCTCAGATAGCGTTGTCAAAGACCATCAGGAAAAAGAAATGCACATTAATCTTTTCTACTCTAGGCACAAGGCCTGAAATTTTGAGGAAGGGGGCCAGTCGATTAGATCAACCTCAGTACGCAACTGGTACTTAATTTATTGACCCCGAAACGATGAAAACAAAGTCGACCTCGGCGGAATTTGAACTCAGAACAAAGACAGATGAAATACCGCTAAGCATTTCGCCCGGCGTGCTAACGTTTCTGCCAGCTCGCCGCCTTAAAAATACACCTTAATCGAATTATCGCTCCCTAAATGTCGATTAATGCATCACTAAAAGAAAGGAGAAAAAATATCCAAATATAATAAATATGAAGTGATAGAATGTAGAGACTGATAGAAATAATCTCATAATGATAATAGGTGCCTTTGGAATATTTAAAAATATCCTCACAAATACACAAACAAAATCACGGGAAATACAAATATGCATGTCATCGAGAAAGTGGAATTACCAGGCACCATATACATTGCAAGGACCACTTTCAGTGCAAAAGAAAATACAAAAGCCAAACCAAAACGCTGCGCACAGCCAAGACAAAAAGAAATGCTTAGAGAAAGTACGCAACAAATAAAGAGAAAAAATACAAAAAATTAATAATTTCGTTTATTTTACCAGCGAGGACAATTTTATTCAATTTTATTCAAGCATACAGGATATGAAATGTTAAAAACATGCTTATAAAAACATGTGAAGTAGGACAAGCAAGTTGTATAGAAACGAGGGGAAAGGTATGAGATGTTAAATAATAGATGTGGAGACCAGTTCAGAAATTTATAAAAACAGTCAAATGATAACAAAATATTAAAAGGTTGTAAAAAAACACACAATAATTACAAATAGCATATAAAACAAAGAAAAACTCATTTAGGGTCTCGAAGTTGTTACATTCATATAAGGTGCAGTTCCACTAGTCAGGTTCACTTAGAACATCCCGTGTCTGCCAACTTGCCACTGTTTACATTCAAATTTGGTGAACTCAAAAGCGCTAGTTATAATCGTTTACAAATGAGACAGAAGAAATCCTATATCTTTTGGATACTTCTACTTTAGCCCGTATAAAAGTTCGGGTATAATGCTTCTCTGCTCTTTACGAAAGGGTAAGTTCCACTGGCTTGGAAGTCTGTTTCCTCCCGGCATCCACTCGAGATACCATCACTGATGATGTAGCTAATGCACCAGCAGAAATATCTGGATCATTGTAACGGTGATGACGGCGACGAAAACGCGGACAAACAACGTGGGTGCCTTTCGTGCGGCACGTCTTTCCACAGCTCCTCTCTTCGACTGAGCTGCAATTTTTGGTCAAGCGAAGAACGATGTTGGACATTTGGCATCTAGAATATTGCCAAGCTCCTACTGAAATTCACCAGCTGGGTTTCTCCTCATTTAGTCTAGGTAATCTTCTCTGATATTGGATAGCGTTCCTTGTCAACTTTTTTTGTTGTATTTTCGTTGATCCCTTTTATACAATATAAAACCCGCCTTTAAGTGTTCTATTTCGTGTTTTCTCTTTAATGATATTGGCCCTTTCGTCAGCGCACATTTACAGAACTTCCGCTTAGAAAGTGATTTGTTTCGGTGTTATTTAATGAGAAAAAATATTTTTCAGCTTCTTTCACTAAATAAAGACATCGGAATATTAAGATGTCCGCCACATTATTGCAGGAAAATTGTGTTAGCATATCCGTACAACATGACTATAATGGTGGCGGACACCACGGAAATAGAGGTAGTCACTAATATACTGAAGAGACATGAGGTGATAGGGGAGCACATGAACCAGACCAAGTTGGAAGCTTCAGAGGCAAGTCTACACTAGCTAGAAGCGTGGATCGCTGGGATAAATGTTTTGTTAAGTTGCTAGGGGTGTTGTTTTAGAATTAAACATAAAGTAACGGACAAAATTAGGAGTAGGTGGCCAGTCTCATTCATAAATAGAAGGAAATATAATGTCAGACTGAGATGAATGGACTTCACCTCCCTTATTTATTCTTGCCTGACCATCGAAAGTTACTCTCCGATGCACAAGTCCGGGCAAAGTTGTTTATGGAAGCAGTCGCACGTGCATACCAGCCTCCCCTCTCCGCGCCACCGATGTTATCCAAGGGATACAACGACGCCGCAACTCACTTCTACAGCTGAGTGAACTGGAGCAACGTGAAGTAAAGTGTTTTGCTCAAGAACACAACACGCAGCCCGGTCCGGAAATCGAACTCACTATCTCATGATTGTGAGCCCGACGCTCTAACCATTGAGCCTAAACATGTATCTGTTCGTATGTATAAATTTGTATTTTTTATGTAGTTACACACATACAAACAAACATACACAAGGAAACACACACGCGCACACATATATTTGTGCGCGCGCGCACGCATATGTGTATGTATATATATATGTATAAAATGCTTTGTAAGCATTTGTTTACATAAATTGTAGCCATTTTTCGTAGCGATCTGCTGTCAGACATTTCCCACGAGCAATACATTTCATATACTTCTGTTGTTTATTTTTGTAACTCAAAGAAAGAGCGACATGTTTATTCTGGGAGGAGGCACAAACAATAAGTGTGCAGTGGTGACAATAGTAAAGTTGCAGAAGCAGCAGCAGCAGCAGCAGTAGCAGCAATACTGTATGGAACAATGATTATTGTCACAAATGAACGTCTAAGCAATAAAATGCACCAATCGGCAAAATATCAGGTGTTAAATTATACCAGGTGACATAAAGAAAACAAATAAAGATTTTCTGTCCTGAAACAAGAAAAACTAAACTCCCACTGCTGCCAACACTACAAACACCACAAATGCAAAATCATGACTCCCACACTCACGCACACACCCATTTCCAAACCAAGTCTAAGGAGGAGTCTAACCGGGTTGTCACGGAAAAGCAATGCTCGACTCCCCACACCAACGTCAACTGCAATGACACAACGAAAGAAGAGTTGAACGATCAATATAATGCAACACAATTCACAACCACTCTAACAAAAATAACAAGAACAAGAACAACAACTTCAAAAACGGTAACACCATCAACAGCATGAAATCACAGAAACACAGAAACAACCAATTATGGAATTTCAAAAACAAGAGTTATTCATCAGACTGTAAGCGAAATATTAATTTCACTGTTGTGAACAAGTGTAACAGTGAATTGATGGATTTTGTAAGTCAAAACAAAAACAAAATAGAAACAGGGGGAAAGGAATTTGAGGATTTCGTCCTCAAAACCCCGAAGGATAGATTTCTAATTAAAACGTCGCCAGACGTTTATAAAACTATAAGAGAAAAATTCCCGTGTAGTGTAGGGATTTTTAAAAAAAATCAGTAGATAAAAGGCTGTTGAAAGGGCCTTTAAAATATTTTTCGCCAGTAGAGGGGCCCGGAATTTCCGGGCTTCTCGAAAATTAAGGTGAGAAACCTCCTCTTTTTTGCTTCTCCGACTAGAGTGACTGTGCTGAAAATGGGGTGTGTGAATGGGCGTGGCCTGGGAGAAGCTTGGAAGCAAGGTCACTTGTTCAATAATCTCAGGTCGCTTGATTTAGATGTGGCTGCCATTAGTGAAACAAGGATCTCCGGAAAACACGCTTTAGCATCCAAATGATGACCGTCTTATTATGATATGTCTTATTATGACATGGTATATCTTTGGTTCCATGTCTTGTGTCTTTACCAATAATATCAATATGATTTGTCCAAAGATATGGCCCACCAGTAAATCACAGAAAGAAAAGGTGTAATGGTTGAATGTGCCCACTCTTTACCTGATCAGTGGGCCGTAAAATATAGCTGGGAGAGGGGAATCGCTCTTTCATGTCAAAATAATCTCAGATTAGAGGTATTCTTTGACTGGCTCTGGGTAGCCATTTCATATAATCAAGTTTTGTGTAAGCTTGTTTTCCGTATGAGCATTTATTTATTTATTTTCATAATCAATTCTCTGTAAACCTTCATTTTTGAAATTGTAATTCCTCCTCCTCCTCCTCCTCC
>NC_068990.1:84347057-84377944 GCF_001194135.2 Octopus bimaculoides | reverse complement strand
GGGGGAGAGGCCGATATACTATTCCTGTCCTGCATTCTTGGATTAAGTGGAATTTTAATAAATAACAAGACAAAGTTGTAGCCATTTGACGATACTCTCGCCAACTAACATCCTTTAAAAGAATATGAGTACCATAACTTACATTTTTCAGCATTCTTCTTCCTTCTTTGCTAATCCCTTAACTTTGAAGTCATGACTTCATTTACCAGTCTAATGCATCAGATACATAAATGTTTACTCATATTTTGCCCTATTCTTTCCTTCTAGTGTCTTGGTAACCACGAATTTGATGGTAAAATAAGTGGACTTGCAACATTTTTGAAAAACGTAACTTTCCCTGTTGTATGTGCCAATATAAACGTGACTGGAATCGATGAAATGCAACCAGTAGTTAAACGAATCAAGTTAGACGTTGGAGGATATCAGGTTGGAATCGTCGGATACATCACCGTTACCACTGCAGTTATTTCTAAACCGGGTGAAGTTATATTCTGTCCTTTGAATATTTTTTTCAAATTTACTAGTTCATGTTGTTGCTTTTTCCCCGCTCATACGATTGCTTTTACTAATTTCATTGTACTAACGTAGAATTTTAAGTTTAACAGAGCTAGGCAAGTTAAGAGAGAGATAGTGCACGCGTGTGTGTGTTTGCATGCATGTGAGGGAATGACATCCAAAGAGTTTAAATTAAAACACTACGGCTCTTACAAACTACCCTACAGATAAGTAAAGAAATAAAATGTCTTACTAAGGTGTCGCATCTTACTGGTGGATGCCACAGACATTGCATGCCGTTAGCTAGCATTAATGAGTGAACCTCTAGCTTCGAGTTAAATATTCATTTCTTCTGTTTTTATGTATCAAACAATTAATTCGATTGTCTCCCAAGCCCCTGCGAAACATACGATACAATGACCTCTTCCTTGTTAAGACTAAACTATTTCAGATAACTTTGGTGGGTTCTCCGTCGCTTTTGGCTATGAACATTTAGGTGTTCGATCAATAGAATTCCAGCGGTAGAGTATTCCACAGACTTGTGTGGTCTGAGTGTAATTCTCAGGCCAAATCGGTGTACCAAAACTAGGACCTTTGTATTAGATAGAATGAAGAATGAGAAAAAAAGAGAGAGGTAAAGAGGGGGAGAGAGAAAGAAAGAAAGAAAGAAGAAGAAGAAGAAGAAGAAGAAGAAGAAGAAGAAGAAGAAGAAGAAGAAGAAGAAGAAGAAGAAGAAGAAGTTTCCTTGTGCAAATGTTTAACTGCTACTTAGCAGTGTTTCTGTTCTCCGCAAATATTTCACTTGCTTCACTGATGACTCATCAGCCACTTCATACAGGTAGAACAAACTATTTCTGCTTGAGCACAATTCGATGCTAGCGAAAAGAATTAATCCCAAGAACATGAACAAAATACGTTTGATGTTTGATGTTTATGCTAATACATCAGACTCATAATAAACAATATGGATGCAAACACAAGTCAATATTTGACTGCTACAAGGCGGCGAGCTTGCAGAATCGTTAGCGTGTCGGTCGAAATGCTTAGCAGCATTTCTTCTGGCTTTTTTGCATTCTAAGTTCAAATCCTATAAGAGTCAACTTTATTTTTCATCTCTTCAGGGTCGATAAAGTAAAGTATAGTCAAGGACTGTGGTCGATGTAATCATTTTACCCTTCTCTTCAAGAATCGATGGCCTTTTGCCAAAAGTTGAAACCGAACGTTTGGCTGGAACACAAGTTGACAACGGCGGGACTTGAATTCATAATGTAAAAAGCATAACAAAATGCAATAGACCATTAATTTAGACGCTCTACTAATTCTGTAAAACGCCTACCTCTTTCATATAGAATATTATTACAACTAATTTATTACCTTAAATGACAAGACTATTGACTGACATCGAACTACGTATCAACCGATTACGTCACTGTGAGTTGCGTAGGTCTCAGTTTAAATAAGGTACAGGTGCAACAGCAACTTTCTGGACACCAATTGTCCGGAACCTCTTATAATCCACACTAATTTACGACCAGGAATTTCAAATACCTGCGGCCGCCAGACTAGTTTATTTGTGCACTGTACAATATTAACAAACTTGTATCATTTATACTAAAGTACAGTCACTTGTATGTCACTTAATTATTTAAGTAAATTTAATATTTGCTTAATTTAGCGTGTGCTGATCCATAGTTTGGAGAAAAAAATCGGTAATTCGGAAAAGCTTTGGAAACAAAGTTTCCGGAAATCGATGTTGTATTTGAAATGTTTGCCTTCTATTTTGTTATTTACTTAATCTCAAATTAGTACGTCTGCTATTCTACACGCGCGCGCCCAACTACATGCAATGCATACAGTCGCTCATATTATTTAGCTGTAAAATCCACGTAAAATACTCTAGGACGAGGAACTTCGTGCGTTACACTTATCAAACCTGGTAATGACATTGCGTGAAACTCTCCTCCCCTGAGTCACTTATCTAGCTTTGCAGTTAAATTTTTTTAATGCGTATTTACTTTTACGCATTGAATTCAATTTCTGTTTGCACCATCGAACTTAATGCCGTAATGATTAGGGGAATTGTACTCACAATCACAAGAACATGGCTTCGATTCCCGGACCGGGCGAAACACTTCATTTCACATTACTCCAGTCCACGCAGGTGTAAATGGATAACCCTGCGATGGACTAGTCTTCCGATCAGGGAGAATGTTGGTCTGCTTGCCTAACCAGCGGGATAGCATCATTCAAAAGCTAAAACGATGCAAAGTGCATTGTGACTAACGATGTATAACAACATCCGATATTCTGGTCGACCACGTTATGTATACACACGCATACATGCATTCATATACATATATATATCTATGTGTGCGCGTGCGTGTGTGCTTGTGTGTGGAAGTTTGCAATATTCTTGATGTAAAAATCGTATGTTAAAAACATATATTCTTGTACTTTGCGTCGTACCGAGTTACACGTCATCAATAACACGCATAAATGATCTGTTAATGAGGTGTTAGGACTCGAGATAGAAAACCTCTGCTCTCTGACCTCAAATCTTGCTGAGGTCAAATTTATCTTTCATCTTTTTTGATCGGTGAGGAAGTGCAGATCTATAGTCTACAGCAGGGGTCGCCAAACTTTTTCGACCATCGACCCCCTTTAGCCACTTCTTCTTCCGCATCGACCCCCTGTAACCAGTTTTCCTTCTTCGTCGACCACCCTCCTCATTTAAAATACCTTAATACCTTACCTTACCTTACCATATCTTAAATGCGTACCGAGTACTGATGCTGGCAATTATAATGTTAACTAATAATTACATGTACGACAAATTAAGAAATTCTATTGAAGATGGCTCACATTTTACATTTAAAACTACGTGTACGAGTATACAGTATTAAACTTTCAATTTTTATGAAATTGTTTTCACGGTTAGAAAATGTGAAAAACGCATCATATTGCTGGAATATCTTTTATTGAGGACAATATCAATGTGAAGTACGAGCATGGTGATCCTGTATCAGGGAATTGACATCAAGTTGAATGTTGGTCAGTTTCAGTCTCAAATCACCTCGTTCCTCCAGGTTCAGGCAATTTCTATAAGCAAACACTTGACAGTCCGCATCCCTTCAGTCACACCTCTCAATCTTCGATTACGATACAAATTACGACATCAGGCCTCAAACGTTAGCAACAGCAGACTTCTAGTTGCAGTGAAAACTATATCATGTTTTACCATGTTTATGGCGCTGACTAAGTATTTCAAACAGTTCATTTGGGTGAGCTGGTCTTTCACACGCTGACCCCCATTCGATCCCTTGGTTACATACCTATTCTCCAGGAAATGTTTTTTTTTCATGGTATCTAATTATCTCATGTGGTATCAAACTTTCAAGGCTTTGTAAACTGTAATAAAGCTTCAGTTTCTAGGGCTTACTATTTACTTAGTCAGAGGAACTAAGATGGTTTTCATCCTCAGTAAGTAACGAAATCTCTTTTACTGTTCTTTCAGTAAGTTTCTAAATATTTTTGCCAACACTATGTACGCTTCAAATACTTGAACCAATTACGTGGTATTTTACGTATTCCTAGGGCTCTTCCAGTTCTTTTTTACATTGTCTAGGTTATTTCCTGGGATGATGTGCACTCCTCCCCAGTTGTTTGAGCTATCACAACCGTGGTAACTTCTTCTCTTTTCCATACTCCTCCCACTAAATCCTATTTCGTTTGTTATTGCAGGTGAATTGACTTCTCGTTTCATTTTACCAAATTAATTATAGAATTGACCTGATATGTCCCTTTACGTTTTCAATTCGAATTGAATCAAAGTATACTTTGCATTCTGCCCTTTCCAGAATGATGAATATAAAGTACCAGTCAAATAGAGGAGTCAAGCTAACCAACCCTCTCGTCTCTCCTTAAATTGCGAGGGTTTTTTAAAATTTATGCTGGAAATCCTCATTTGTTCACTAAATAATTTTATTTATATTTTCTTCTTTTTTTTTTGTAGATCCAATTGTATTTTTGGATGAAGTGGAAAGCGTAAGACAGCAGGTGAAGGAACTTCAGAAAGAAGGTGTCGACCGTATCATAGCTTTAGGTCACGCAGGAATTGAAATGGATAGGAAAATTGCACAAGAAGTGAAGGGTGTTGATATTGTAATCGGTGGTCACACTAATACCTTTCTCTACAGTGGTATGTGGTCTTTATACATAAATATATTCTTTATATCCATTGACTGTCAACGGAAACCACTGCGTGTTTTCTCGAACTCTGTTGATTACTTTAAGAATAAGTCTGTATACAGAATGATATTGGTTTCATAAATATATATTTAATCTCGCTGTAAGGGAGTAAACCCCTACAGAAAATCCGGTGGGAGGGACTTTAACATAGATATGAACGGCTATACTTAACCAACATATGGCATTCCTAGCGGTTCCATGGATGCTGCGAATGTATTGGCTGGTCTTTTTGCTCCACGTGGATGCATGAGTGAGAAGGAGGTAAGTGTACTTTAGGCCAGGTATTTGCTTCTAGAAACAGCCAAGACACAGCAGAGATGGTTGTTACTGTCTCTGCAATACTGTCGACCAATGATGAAAAAATTCAACCAATCTCGCTCTGAAATTAAATTAGCTTCGTCGAATTTATTCTTCATCAAAATGCACTTTCTTTACTCTTTTGACACACCGTGAGCCGGTAAAGAAAATCCACATTTGAAAATGTAAGCAAAGCTACGAATGACACTTCTCATTTTACACAATGATACGCGGTTGACTGCCTGACATTAATTATTTGTGTACCCAAATATCAAAGCTTATGTGAAAATATTTGGTGTCATATCAAAATATTTAAACATATATTTAGTCTCCCCGCGAAATTACCCCTGATAGCAATGTGATTTAACCAGCCGGCTATCAAAAGCCAAGAAACAGGATCGTTCTGACTAGTTTCATTGTATTTATTAGTTATCAGGATTTGCTTTGAAAGGTTAAATCAACCAAGTAAAAATATACAAGTTGTGTAGACGAATAAACAAACTTCCTTGTTTGACTGTAGTACATATTTCATCTGAGCAAAAATAAAGAGGTGTAATTAGTTACCATACATTGGTTAATATTGCTCAATACCGATTCTCCCATTCACCACTATTAGTATCAATTTACATCATGTGGTCAGTAAAGAAGGTAATGAACTCTCAGTATGTTGCGTCAGCGATCCGGTTTCAATTCTGTTGAATAAAAAAGAAAAACAAATAATAAAATCTCCATATAACTTCAACCGATTGAAAATATCAATATTCCTAATGGAATGCTATAAAAAAGGGCGGGATATCTCAGAAACAATATAAGCAGAAAAATATTTAGTGTCAAATATCTACTGAGGTATGTGTATATGTGTGTGTGTACGTATGAATATGTGTGCCCATGTGTATGTAAGCGTGGGTGTGTGTATGCATATATATATATACTTATATATGTATGTATATAAATATGTGTATTTATATATATGTATCTATATATATGTATATATGTGTATGCATATACAAATATATATGCATGTATATATGTGTGTGTGTATACATAAATACATTATTTACACACATGTATGCATGCATGCATGCATACATACATGATGGCTGTTGACTCGTGACCAAGGAGGACCATCACTGACCATTTCCCATGCAAAATGACAGCAATGCCCGTGCATGAGGTTATTGCACCAGCAGTCGGCTTGGCTCGATTTCGCGCCCGCAGCTTCCATGCTCGCCGCGGGGCCCTCCTACTCCACCAGGTATCGGTTTGTTTCCTCACCGGCTATTGCACCACCCAAAATTTTGGGTCCAGTAAGACTTGCACAGCACCTCACAGACCCTTTCCATTCTACTGACATGACCCAGAGTCAAGACAACACAAGTTATCGAATACCAATATTGGTTGCAGGATCAGGAATGTGGGAGCGCCATGATATCAGGCCCAAGTAATAAATATCCAAAATATTCAATGCCATTCCTTACATATTTGGTTTTATGTCAATGTGACCGACTCCAAGAGACATGCTTTATCAAAAATTAAGGGGTGCCTCACTGCCAGTGGTCTTTCAGCACGCCAGACACCAAACCAGAATTCCTGAGGGCCCGCGCTACTCCTAGATAGTCGTTGAACCTATACTAGGTTCAACCGTCCTTTTGATAGGTCTTGATTTTAGTCCTGCTGGGTTTCTAGCAACCCACCTCGCCAGGCAAAGCATAGTTGGGATGCTGGCTTAGACTCCAACGATCCGATCAAGCAACAGGTTGCACAATTCCATGTCACCAGTAACATCCATGAATGACCTCACAAATGACCTCACACACACACAATACACACACACGCACACAACACACAACACACACACACACACACCTGTCAGAGTTGTTGCTTAAATTAGAGTATTGGTCGCTTATCTGAGACAAAGCAGATGTTATACATATACAGATTATAGATCACATAATTCAACATACTATAATACCAAACTCAAGCCAATGCCGTGTTCGTTTCTTAGTCTATCCTACTGAAACGTAGAGGCGCAATGGCCCGGTGGTTAGGGCAGCGGACTCACGGTTGTAGGATCGTGGTTTCGATTCCCAGACCGGGCGTTGTATGCGTTTACTGAGTGAAAGCACCTAAAGTTCGACAAGGCTCCGGCAGGGGATGGTGGCGAACCCTGTTGTACTCTTTCACCACAACTTTCTCTCACTCTTTCTTCCTGTTTCTGTTGTACCTGTATTTCAAAGGGCCAGCCTTGTCACTCTGTGTCACGCTGAATCTCCCCGAGAACTACGTTAAAGGTACACGTGTCTGTGGAGTGCTCAGCCACTTGCACGTTTAGAAAGGAGATCTCTTAGATAAATGTAAAATCGAAAATCAGAGAAGTGACGAGGGTCTGATTTGCAACAATTAATCCAGGCGAAAGTACAGTAGTTAATATAAGCTTGATGTTTGAGGGACAGACATTTTACTGAGGAAAAGAAAGAGAGAGTTTCAGATACTGCAGGTGAAATTAATCCGGAACACGGAACATTCTCGTCTCTTCTTTGATAAAAGGCTTGTGTCCGAAACGTCTGTTTATTTACCTTTTTTCAGAGTAACTTTATTTATTGCACTTATTTTAATTACTACACTTCCTATTGGATAAATGTTGTCCAAGACACATTATGTCATGGTTGGAATGTCTGTGATCAAATGTCTCCTCGATTTGGTTGGTACAAGGAGACTTGTAAGCATAAGCAAATGGCACAAAACAACAGTAAAGCATGACGTGATAGCTACGTAGTCTTTCATGTTTTCTTTACATCTGTTTAGGCGATCCACCATCAATTGAGAAACCTGAAGGGAGCTACCCAGAAGTTATTACACAGAAGGACGGTGAAAAAGCCCTGGTTGTCCAAGAATTCGCTTTCGGAAAATATCTAGGATACTTAAGAGTTGAATTTGATTCGAAAGGTCGAGTTAAATCTTGGAGTGGAAATCCAATACTGTTGAATAATAGCGTAGAACAAGGTAAGTTTTTCTTATGGTACATATCTGAGAATTTACTCCACCCTAATCATATAAGGAAACAAGAAACTGAGGTACATTCAATAATTACCTATTGTTCTCCTATTTTGTACATAACCAGGGGAAATATTTGATACACAATTAATTAAAAGGTTTACAAATACAAACAAACAAACAAAAAAAAGAATATTTTTCTCTACATAAATAGTGATCAGTTTTATGATATCGGGTCCCCGTCGACCAGGACTAATCATATGTCTCCACTGCAAGTGTAAACTTGAGGGAGGTTTTCTATTTTGGTAGACTACCCGTTTCCTAAGCATTCAGGTCTCCCCGTATCAAATTCATCGCTATGCAGGACCGATGAAGTTTATATATATATATATATATATATATATATTCATGCACACATAAATTCATTCATAATTACATACACAGAGAGATGGAGAGACACATATGTTCCCTTAATTGCAAATGTAAAACACAAGCTGTATTCTATCAAACGACTGCTCACTCTAGCTTCCAGAGTTTATCCTATGCTAAGTTCTATAATGGTATGCGTGATGGCCCCTTCAAATACCTAAGATTAATACCATTGTTTTATTTAGCTACCCCTATATGAAGAGTATCATTAAACGAGTTCAATACCGGGAGCCTAAATTCAGTTGTAAATGTCGAGACCTAGGATCCTGTCCACTTGACTAACAATGTATAATTAAATCTGTCATATACGAGGCCGAAGTTACTGTAGCGCTAGGTGATAATACAACAGATAAGAAGACAGACAGACAGAAAGATAAATAGATAGATAGATAGATAGATAGATAGATAGATAGATAGATAGATAGATAGACACACACACACAAACACACATATATATATATATATGTATATGTATAAATATATGTTGGACCAGTGAACTCAACACGTTATTTTCATTCTCTATTTATTTCCTCTTATTCCTTTCTGCCGAAGAGCGTAGGCTCAAAACGTAAAAGACTTTTCTATTTTTCCCGAGCGTCAAGCTAATACACTTGCTTGTTGTTCCTACAGTTGTCTTCGTCTTTGTTTTTCTATAAATTTGAACTATATATATATATATACATACACACATATACACACACACACATATTCATATATAAATATACGTGCATACACATACAAATGTATGTATATATAAATTTATATACATACACATATGTACTTATGTAAGTATATATGTACGTACGTACGTAAGTACGTACGTATGTATGTATGTATGTATGTATGTATGTATAAGGAACAACGCAGTAGCTTCCCTTTGAAACGTCTTATTTTAAAGAGACAAACAACTAAGTTGAAATTTAACATTTTTATTAAAGATTTTTCATATTTCCTGATTAGTACTTTATTGAAAAGAATAATGAATCTCTTATATTTTTGGCCGTGTAACGTACTGCATGTTATATTTTTCATGTGTTTTGATGATATAAAACAAGGAATATTTAGTTTCGATGGAATGACACGGATACCGGCTCATTTTGGGATCAAATTGTAAAGAAAAGCAGAAAAAACAACAGTGAATGGAAACTGGAAATAATGTAAATAAAATGGCAGGAAAAAAGAAAAAAGAACGATACAGAGAAAAAGAGATAAAGAAAAAAAGAAAGAGAGAGAGAGAGAGAGAGAGAGAGAGAGAGAGAGAGAGAGAGAGAGAGAGAGAGAGAGAGAGAGAGAGAGAGGGAGAGAGAGATTGGAAAAGTGTCGAAACGTCAAACTGATGAATTTATAAAAGTTATTGTCACAAACCAAACATAAAGGACTAATAAGACAATTTCGACAATGATTAAACTTCAATATATTTGTACGTATTTCTTCTTCAGATCCAGACATCCTTTCGAAGATGGAACCATTTATGAATTCAATAGAGCCGTCGATGAAAACTGTTATCGGTCAAAGTAGCGTGCTTCTCCTTGGCAGTAACTTGTGTCGTAAGGAGGAATGTAATTTAGGTAAGTCTGCCTTTGTTTTCATTACTACTGTTGTTTGTCCTTCACAGGCACAGTCCATGAGGTGATACTCTTTTCTATTCTAGGCACAAGGCCCGAAATTTTGGAGGAGGGAGCCAGTCGATTAGATCGACCCCAGTACGCAACTTGCACTTAATTTATCGACCCCAAAAAGATGAAAGACGAAGTCGATCTCGGTGAAATTTGAGCTCAGAACATAAAGACAGACGAAATACCGCTAAGCATTTCGACCGGCGTGCTAACGTTTCTTATTTCTTTATTGCCCACAAGGGGCTAAACATAGAGGGAACAAATAAGGACAGACGAAAGGGTTAAGTCGATTACATCGACCCCAGTGCGTAACTGGTACTTAATTTATCGACCCCGAAAGGATAAAACGCAAAGTCGACCTCGGCGGAATTTGAACTCAGAACGTAATGGCAGACGAAATACCGCTAAGCATTTCGCCCGGCGTGCTAACCATTCTGCCAGCTCGCCACCTTAGTCCATGCAGTGATATTAACATTGAGTGGTGGTTATACTGTCGTATTCGTCAATACTTGCAGTGTCGGTTTCGCTATCTGACGGTGCTGAGTTTGTGAACTACATTGATGGACTTTTCAGTTATAATCTGTTATTTTTCAGAACCGGTTTTTGTACTGGCTTCGTTTATCTTGCAATGCTGGGCTCACTACCTAACAACGCTAGGTTTGTTACCTCGCAATACTGGAGGTCGTTATTTTGTAACGCTGGGTTGGTTAGCCTACACTGCTGGGTTCATTGTCTCGCAGCTTGTTACTATGCAATGCTAGGTTTGTTACCTTGTAGTGCTGCTTTCATTATCTCAGGATACCTGTGAGCTTCTTAGCTTGCATTCTGGTCTCAATCCACTGACTGGAAATGCTGTCTTTTGACACACTGAAAATCTATTCGGTGGACTATATTTCTATTATCTGCTTAACGCCAGTGGAACCGGAAATAGCATTAGTTACCACTTTTAAGACATTAACACATAATGTTCAAGCAAAAGAAACAGACACAGAGGCATGGCCTGTGTTTATGAACTTTGTTATCGGGTGGGTCCGGAATCTATTTCTCTACGCAGCAAATTGAGTGAGTGTCTACAAGATACATAACCTCGGTTTGACCCATGCCCTGTGAGTGAGATTGGAAAAACGGAACCAAAGAAATTTGTCGGATAGACTGTATCTGTTTATGGCAAGCAGACTTAATAAAGTCGCCTCGTTTAACCCCACAATCACAACTAGCACAACTAGCACCTGACCGCCTGTAGCAGAGTCCACTCTGTTGCCAACATTTGAACCCGAGTCGAAAGCCTTGCAAAACGGTGGCGAACCCTGCTGTACTCTTTCACCACAACTTTCTCTCACTCTTACTTCCTGTTTCTGATGTGCCTGTAATTCAAAGGGCCAGCCTTGTCACACTGTGTAACGCTGAATATCCCCGAGGACTACGTTAAGGGTACACGTGCCTGTGGAGTGCTCAGCCACTTGCACGTTAATTTTACAAGCAGGCTGTTCCGTTGATCGGACCAACTGGAACCCTCGACGTCGTAAGCGACGGAGTGCCAACAACAACAGTTATGGCGAAGGGGTTTGAATATCCAAAACTTGAGTCGGCTGTCCGAAAGCTTCTAAACTTGGCCACCAGTCTTCATTTATTCAAGGAAAGCAACTTAAGTCAAAATAACGTTGCTGTACTTCACACTGTGTTTATTCTTTTGGCCACTGGAATGAATTGTTCTCCACTGAACTAGTTCCATGCCTGTTCTAACTACTTACTCATCTAACCGCATTATTCACTTATTCCACCCCCAGAAACTTAACTGGCGAGAATTCCCACCCTACCCATATTTTACGAACGAATCACCTATCTAAATAGAGCCATATAAATATAGATTGTGAGAGTGTCAAAACAAACTTTTTCTCTTGAATAAATTTAATGAAAATAAAATAAATTTCTAAATTTGCTGTTTTAGAACTTGTTGATAATTCAAGCAGAAAGTTGTTAAACTGGTTTCTAGAATATATTTTATGATAATGTACAGTTCCTTTGACACTTGTTTTTCGGCGGTCATGATAGATTTTTAATCCACTACACCGAACAAACTGAATATTTGAAGACCCGGTAGATAAATCTCTGTACGCTCGTTTTACCTGCTAGGTATGACATCTAAATATGCCTCAACGATTTCTTATCGTTAAAAATAGACCATTTCATGATGTAGTCTAGGTTTACTAATCATTTCATAGCGAAATTTTCATGATAGGAACAGTTTTGGTTAATATAGGTCGGCTCGAATGGGTATGACGAAGGGAGGAGATAATCAGCAACAACACCAGCAACAAAAGGTCGTTTGATGTCGGCATCAGAATTTTTTTTTTCGAATTGGCTTTACTCATTAATATATTACACTAGCATACCCGTGTCATCAAAAATGCCGACATTTTTTATTAATGATAGAAAATGGCGCATCACCAGAACGGGGAAACCATTGGTACATGTCAGCAATCTAGTAAATATATGTATACACACAAAATTGAAGCACTTGAAGAATCAGATACGGTTGTAACGTCTCGGTTGAAAATATCCTCCACATAATGCATGAGTGCGTTAACCATTAATATTATAGGTCATTGTGATTCAGAAGTTGATTGACTTTTTCCGGACTACAACGATCCGTTGGGCCAGCCTCTAGCTCTCGCTTTCGCTACATTGAAATACTCAAGTTCAAATACTTGAGTCCATGCGTAAGGCGGTGATCCATCACAGTAGCTTTTCCCGCGGGAAGAAACGAATTCAACATCTGCAAGTCAGCGAGTCACTTACCAATTTCCTTGTACCGATTGACATGCTATATGCGATACTTATTTATGGTTAGGTGAACTCAGCCTTCGCAATAAGCTATGCAGCTCGTCTATGAACACACGCAATACTAGCAATAGGATATGAATTATTGGTATCTTGGCTGAATTCTCAGTAAGCCTAATTAGTTGGCAAACAGTGTTATGGGTGCTATAATGCAAAAGAATTCTTTTATCATTTGTCGTTGCATTTCGTCGGGTCAACAGTCAGCGTTCAGATTCAATTTTACTTTCATTCAACCTTCTTATAAAATTAAAAGAATATATATATATTAAACTCAAACCCACTTTACTCGTCCTGTAACGTTGGTGAGATTTATTACCCATAGATGAATACCTCTTATCATTGAAAGTTAAGCAATTATCTCTGTTTATTTCACTACAGTATGGGTAATAAATGGGTAGATAGTCATCCACTTTGATATTATCTTTATTTTATGTATAATTGTTCTAAACCCATATTATAAACATGTTATACGTGTGCTGATGTGCATGTGACGCCCGCGTGAAAGTATGTGTGTGTGTGTGTGTGTGTGTGTGTGTGTGTGTGTGTGTGTGCGTGTTTATATGTGTGTACATATATACATAAATACATACATAGACACACACACACATATGTATATATATATATATATATATGTATAAATGACTTTCCCACACATCTAAGCAACAACGTTTCCATCACTCGCTTTTCCAAATGTCCTGAAAAGGGGATATAACCCCGAAATATGGAAACACAATGTAAAATTGCAATCTTTTTTTAAATTTAATTTTATTTTTATAGTTTACTTTGTACCTTCTCGCACTGTCCCGGCCTTACACAACAAACGTTTGTAAAAAAGTAAATCACATAATACGTCACCAAATGTACTCCATTTTAATGTGTGTGTGTGTGTGTGTGTGCATCTATATACATCCCCATTTAAACATGGATGTTCTGTTCGAATAAACTATACAGCAGAAAATATCATGATTAAAACTCATTGGCTTTTCGTGCAAAAGGCACTCTTGTTTATATTGCTAGCGGGAAATATATACTTGCTACCTCCACCACCGAGACCAGCAGACTACGTGATTTCAACCTTCCTGGGTCTTGTCAATGACGGACGCTTGATCGTTAGAGGTAGCAGTGACTCATCTACCTGCTAGCAATATATAGAATAACAGTGCCGGAAAAGGCGCTGTTGTTGCAATTGGCGATAGAGGCCGAATCAATACCGAGAGGTAATATTTATGCCCCATTTTCTTTGTATTAATACTGTCGCTAATATATATATATTTCTAGCAAGCTCACTGGTTAATTGCGACCCTAGCGCCTGTTTTCGCACTGTTGTTCTACATATCCCTAACGGGAAGATGAGTCGCTGCTATCTCTAACGTTTAGGCGTATCCGTCACTGTAGCTGTGTCTTTTCAGGTGATTGCAAGACGTATCTCGTTAAAATAATGTCTGTTCTGCAAGTTTTCTTCTCGGTATGTGTATATAAAAGCATCAAATTAAGGGATACAGCTTCGCTGTGTGTATGTGTGTGTGTGTGCGTGCGTGCGTGTGTGTGTGCATGTGTGTGTGTGTGTACATGCACACACACACATATATATATATACATGCATATACGGATATGTATGCATATATATTCCTATAATGCAAATGTATATGCACATATGTGTATGCATATATGTGTGTGTTTTGCATATATATAATGTTAATCATTGCATAGTGTTCTTTTCTTCTAGGAAACCTTGTGGCCGATTCCATGGTATTTTCGTACATAGACTTCTCTGGGGATGATGCATGGAGTTCAAATGCCATTTCGTTAGTAAATGGCGGTGCTGTCAGAACAGCTATTGAACCAGGTAATAGAAATATACTTATCAACCACGGACTCTTCTATTTTTAATTGTTTGAAATCCTCTTGTAAGGAAAGGGGTGGTTTTTAAAAAGTCTTGTCATTGAAATGTAGATTAAAAAAAAAAAAAAAGCAAATTTACATTTTGAACTTGAGAAATGTCTTGCATATTTTTTCTGAATCGCTTATAGATTGTATTTGTAAAGTGCAAGATAGCTGGTTGATATCTTTTTCTGAAAACACCAGCTTAGCGAGATTGTTACTTAGGCATTTACTCACAAAACGAAATGCACCAATTATTATAGGTAGAAACGCGAATTGATAATCAAATGTGCAATGTATGTTGTGTTGATATGCACACATTTTGTTTCATCTTCCTTTATAGATTGTTAATGTTTTGTCTGTTTCATTTACCGCAGGAAATATTACTTACGCACACATAGCCGAGGTTTTACCGTTTGAAAATGTTATTGACATCGTCGAAGCATCAGGAAAATTGCTCTTAGAAATACTTGAACACTCTGTGAAAGACTATAAACCAACAAATGGGAAATTCCTGCAGGTGTCAGGTCGGTATAAATCCTATAGTAAATTTTGGCTCAGTCTCTGAAATTATTATTATTATTATTATTAATATTATTTTTTTAAATGAAATGTGGTCCGTTGCCTTCTGCTGAACCGGGGTCATCCCTTGACTCTAGGGTCACAGCAGGTCCTCATCTCATGGAGAGTACACGGCGTAAAATGTGTGTGGAACCTAGCAACACTATTTTCTGAAGTTCTCCCACGTTAACACTGCAAGGGAGTTTGTTGAGCTGCTTATCAAGGCCCTTTTTAATTAGCCCTAACGCTCCAATCACCACTGGTGCTGTGCTGCTTTTCATTCCCCACATCTTGATCACTTTTATTTCGAGGTCTTTGTACTTAAATAACTTCTCAACTTCTTTAATGGACATATTTCTCTCTCGAGAATCAGTCCTTCCATTTCTGCTTTTAGTCCAGAGCTTTTGAGCCATTGTCGGCCTTTACTTAGACCCACACCTCTGTCAAGTCTTGCATGGTATTGGCCATGGAATGAATTTTCTCTTCATTTCTCCTTTAGTATATTTCGTAGTTCTGTTTTCATGTTGTTTTTGTCACTTTGACTACTTCTGCTGTGTTGTCATCTGAGATCAGTGTTTCAGTCTTGTTTGTATTTTGTCGCCTCGTTGTGTATAGAGAAAAGCGTTTTCTTCTTTCCTGTTGCTTTGCTACACGTAATAGCCGTCCACCAAATATCTTTCTAGTTCAACTGGTGGTATTTTATAGCAGTTCTCTATCGGTGTAAAGTCACGACCTCCTTCTGATCCGATCAGATATATCCTGTACGTTTCTGCTTTATAGGTGGGCGATGATTTCGGTACGCTAATAGTTTGCTGGTTTTCCTATCTAGGTTTCTTAATTCACTAATTTTCCAGTTTATTATGCTGAAGCTGTAATTTATGACTGGTATGGCTAGCGTGTTTATCTCTGTTATCTTATCTTTAGCATTAATTTCAGCGTTTAATATTAGTCTAGCTCTTCTGCAATTTTCTCTCCAAATTGTCGCTTTCATTTCTGTGTGCTATAGTTGCATTTTAGTTATTTCCTCTGTTAGAAGATAGCTTTATTGGCGACTGCGGTCTAATTCTCTAATTTCTGTATCTATGTCGAGTACAGTGTTTTCAGTTCTGATTAATTTGCCTCTTCTCGATGTAGCTTTGGCACATTCGCTTGTCCAACCCCATGCTCAGCCTGATGTCCTTGCTGAAACCATGGACTATTTTTTATGTTTTTCTGTCCAGTGACATTTTTAGTGAAAATTTTAAAGTCATCCATGCATAGAAGATGATTTACAGTTTGTCCATAGCATCTGTAACGCATGGTGGTTTCAGTTAACAATGACAGTGTAGCAAAACGGCGGTGCTCCAGTATGGCCACAGGGTTGAACTGAAGCTAAAAAAAGAAATATTTTATATATATATATATATAATATTTCTTTTTTTAGCTTCAGTATATATATATATATAAATATATACTGTTATATATATATATATTGTTATATATACATATATATACTGTCATATACATATTGTTATATATTGCTATATATATATATATATATATATATATATATATATATACATTTTTCTTCCAATCCTCCTCCATGCTACCCGTTGATACTTGCATTTATTGTCATCAAGTTCTAAGTTTATTCCAGTAAAATAGGGCGTCTTCCCTCTCCCCATGACTAACGTCGCACATTTATTTAAAGCACCAAATTCCATTCAAGTATCAAGTAGCACCCTTTTACTGTTTTTTTTTTAAACAAATGAATTGGTCTCTTCCAATAGCTTTGTTTGGAAAGTGAGCGTATGTTGACTTTTTTAAAGTGGAATCAATAAGGATATTAGCTAAAAAAAAATAACATACATAAAAGCAGCGAAATGGCAGAAAAGTGAGCATGCCGGACAAAAAGCTTAGCGGTATTTTGTTCGTCTTTACATTCTAAGTTCAAATTCCTCCGAGGTTGACTTTATCGTTCATCCCTTCGGGTCGATAAAATAAACACCTGTTGAAAACTGGGGTCGAGGAAATCAACTAGGTCCCTACCTCGAATGTCTGACCGTGTGCCTATAGCAGAAAAGATTCTTCTTCGTCTTCTTGTCATTATTTCTACTACTACTGCTATTTATTTCGTCCGTCTTCACGTTCTGAGTGCAAATTCCGTTGAGGTCGACTTTGCCTTTCATCCTTTCGGGGTCGATAAATTAAGTACCAGTTACGCACTGGGGTCGATGTAATCGACTATCCCCCTCACCCAAAATTTCAGGCCTTGTACCTTTAATAGAAAGGACTACTACTACTACTACTGCTGCTGCTGCTGCTGCTACTACTACTACTACTACTACTACTACTACTACTACTACTACTGCTGCTGCTGCTGCTGCTGCTGCTGCTGGTGCTACTACTACTACTACTACTACTACTACTACTACTACTACTACTGCGGCGGTGGCAGTGAGCTGGGAGAATCGTCAGCATGCCGGGCAAAATGCTTAGCGGTATATCGTCAATCTTTACGTTCTGAGTTCAAATTCCGCCGAGGTCAACTTTGCCTTTTATTCCTTTCGGGGCCGATAAAATAAGTACCAGTTAGACCCTGGGATCGGTGTAATCATTATCATTATTATTATTATTATTATTATTATTATTATTATTATTATTATTATCATTAAGCAGCGAGCTGGCAGAATCGTTAGCACGCCGGCGAAATGCTTAGCGGCATTTCGTCCGTCTTTATGTTCTGAGCTCAAATTCCGCCGAGGTCGATTTTGCCTTTCGTCCTTTCCGAGTCGATTAAATAAGTACCAGTTACGCACTGGGGTCGATGTAATCGACTTAATACCTTCCCCCAAATTTCAAATCATGTGCTTACAGTAGAAAGGATTATTGTTATTAAAGCAGCGAACTGGCGGAACCGTTAGCCCTCTGGACAAAATGCTTAGCGGTATTTCGCCTATCGCTACGTTTTGAGTTCAAATTCCGCCGAGGTCAACTTTGCCTTTCATCTTTTCGGGATCAATAAACAAAGTACCAGTTGAGTACTGGGGTAGATGTAATCAACCAGCCACCTCCTTCAAATTTCAGGCCTTGTGCCTTTAGTGGAAATGACTATTATTATTATTATTATTATTATTATTATTATTATTATTATTATTATTATCATTATTATTATTATTCAGTAGTTTTATTTTTATAGCGTGCTTTCACTTCACTACCGAGCGCAGCTCTGTGTGCCTTGGGTATGTGCTGTGGTTTGCTGTGATGTTCTTATGGTTACTGTATTGAAAGTTTTACGTAGGATGTGTGCAGTGCCCAGTAGTGCAATTTTCTCTATGTTATATATATTTGTAAGTCCTGGTGTTTTTGTTATGTATTTGTCTGAATATTTTTTTATTTTGAATAGAAGCCTGTCATGTGTGTGTGTGTGTGTGTGTGTGTGTGTGTGTGTGTGTGTTTGTGTTTGTCCCCCCCACCTCTGCTTGGCAACCGGTGTTTGTTTATATTTCCGCCGGTTATTGTACATAGTATATGGTGTGCAACTTGAGTGGTCCTAATGAATGGCAGCTGTGTAAAGTGTGGGCGATAAGAGGTTTTGATAGTGCAGTATCCGCTATTTTTTTTTATAGAGGAACGTGTGTTACGTTATTGCATGTCGACCATGTAGATACATTTTGAGTTCAGTTGCAGTCGCGGTCTACTCTGTCCTTTATCTTTCCAGGGTCGATAAAATAAAGTCTTAACTGGTCGGCAAAGGCAACTACTTATCTGGCGTCAGTGTAATCGATTAACTCTCGTCCCTCAAAATTACTGTCTTTGTGCCTAAGTTGTGAATTGGATTGGGTGAATGGTAAGATGAATGAATGGTACGATGGATAAATGGTAAAAGCATCGGACAAAATGACTTATGGGGGTTAGTTCCAGTTCTTTATGTTCAAATAACGTCATGATCAACTTTGTTTTTCATCTCTTCAGTTAGGTTGCTAATTCTCGAGAATTCAAAATTATTGAAAATTTTTTAAAATGGCGTATTAATATAGTTTTCCAATCTGAATCTCGGGAGATATTTTTCTATAACTTTTAAAAAATAGTTATAGAAGTTTGAAATTTGATAATTTTTAACCCAGTCAGAAAACAGGATCTGGAAGCTGTCATTTTGTGTGTGACGTGTTTTAATTTGAAACTAGATAAATCAAATTCTGCTTTACACATAACATATAATGCTTCATGACATTTTTTACCTTTTGGAATTTTCTGAAAATGTCTGTGAATTTGTATTCTACACACGGAAATTCATACGATTATGCAAAAACAACAACAAAAAAACTGGGTGGCGGGCGTGATTTAAGGCCTATTTGGCTGTTATTTTTAGCACATCTCTCAACCAGAGAACAAACAGCAGACGGGCAGAAGCAGCAGAACACAACGTAGAGTATATTTGTCAACACGTGCTATCTCGCAAACAAAAGAGTTCTCATGTTTGGCTTGTAACTATGGAAACAGACATGAATGTGTCTGTGGCTTACGATTGGTTAAAATTACCCAAAATTTTCAAAGTTTAAAAGATAATAACTTTTTATCTATTGATTCATTGCGAAAATGAATTTCAAAGCAGTGAGTAGCATATAAAACCATATCATTACACCGAATATGAAATCAATTCGAACAGGAATTGAAAAGATTGAAAATTGGCAGCCAAACTGAAAAGATCCAAAGACAAGTTTTCAGATCAATTAAATCGATTGCACCCCCACCTTCTCATCAATTTTTGACCTTGTACTTAATTTAAAAACAATTTTCATAATTATTTTGTTGACGACGACAATAATAAATGCTCATGATTTCATCATTTCAGAAAGATACTTCTTGTAAGACCATTCGGGCAACACATCTCGGTTGAGCCCAGTCTCTCCAAGGATTTGAACTCAACACGTCAGTTTTACACTATCACCGTTGTTTACAGTGGTGAGCTACTCTTGTTGTTGTTGTTGCTGTAGTCGTTGTCCTTGTCGCTATCCTCGTTGTTGTTTAATGTTACTTATGGTAGCATGCAGTGGATCTTACTGTTGCTGTCCGACGTTGCTTAGACTGCTGTGTTGTTGCTACTATTGACGCTGTTGTTGTTTAACCCTAGGCCACTGTTGATCAACAGCATCCCAAATGCAACCATCCCATCCTTTTTTGCAGCTACAGTGGGTACAAATATACATTAACCTTTGTGAGAGGACATTTTTCTCCGAGCTCCAGCAAACTGTGCGACCACACCTAGACTCCATATGTTTGGAGTGGGGGTCATTCGCTGGTTAGCCGCTCCCGTCAGTATCCCATCAACCTGTTGAGTTGTTTTGCATAACATGTTGACCACGGGCACATCGTAATTAAATTCTATAGTAGTAGTAGTAGTAGTAGTAGTAGTAGTAGTAGTAGTAGAGTTGCTCCTGTTGCGATTGTTGTGATACAATCAGTACCATGTCTTTTCTCTTAAGAGACTTAACGTCAATATAAATGAATGAAAAGCCTCTGTGTGATATAAGGGAATTCAGCGCCAGTCAACTGAATAAAGACTGCCTGTGGAATGCAAAGAAACAAAGCCGTTGACGCTGTTTTCAGCCAGAAATGGTGTCCGGTAACGGTAAATCTCGGGTACTGTGTCAAAGTAACACTATGCTCTAATGAATGTGTGTGTGTGCATATATATGTATGAATATATTTATATTCTTATATATACATATACACATTCATGTGTATGTATGTGTCTGTGTGTGTGTGTGTGTGTATGTAGGAAAAATACTGAGAAAAGCTTGAAAATGCGGCAAATTCTTACACATACACACATCACACCACACACACATGTATATATCTTTTGTGTAGTTAAAACAAATTTAACTTTTTAACATAAAGGGAAAATAGTTTTATTCTGTGTATTTATTTGTATGAAAATAAAAATGTAAAAAATATGTTTTCACAGAATAAATATTTTCGTATAATAGTTTAATTGAAAATATATTGGCGTACGTATTTATATGGTGAGTTTGGCATACATATAACACATATGACAAGGAGAGAAGGGAAAAAAAGGATCACATGTTACTTCAAGTCTTTTGTGTAGAAAAAGGTTTCAGTGTATATATTTTTGTGTGTTGCGGCTAAAAGAGGTTTTGTAATAGAAGAAAGAAGTTATATTTAACTGACCAGGCTCCGATTTACGCCGATATTCAACTTTTTAAAAATTTGGGGTAATTAGTCTGACAGAAACTATGTGGAGGCCCATCAGGGAGGTCGTTTTTGTCCTAGTTTAATTCTTTCGATAGCAACCTGACTGAAACCGACTCTGGCTCTGTAGTACAAATGTCTTGTTTTCATGAGTTTTTAATTAAAATCTTCCATCAAACCTTAGTCACAATTTATGTTCCTAACACCAGCTTAATGATAAATAAGTTATTTTACTAAATTCTTTGTTATATTTACAATTAATTCAAAGAAACAAAGCATCTCAAAATAAATACGGTAACAAAAGGGTTAATACCATTTCATAGCCATTAAGTGCCTTTCGTAGACTCTTTTCTGTTGCAAGCATTCGGGTCTGGTATTCGATGTGAAGATAAGTTTCTCTTCCTCCACCAATCTCAGATGCCTTTTAAAATGTTATGGGCGCTGCTCTTCCTTCCTTGAATAAGCTATAAAAAGATACCCTGAAGATTATGGTATTCACTTCGCCATGAAAATGATTGTATTAGTCTTTGATGATTCTTTCTTTAAAAAGACACTGGTTGTGGAGAAGCGAAAACTGAGTAGATCTCAAACTAATACATACCAGCTGATGTTGGTTAATTCTAATTCAGTTCTGGTTGTTCAGGCCTACGAACAAAGGTATTCCAAATACGATCATTCTGTCTTTCCACTTGAAACATTTTGGACTGCATTATCCTACAGTACCCTTTCTTTTTTAAGACAGTGGGATGTAATTTGAAGGATGTTTGGTCCTGTTTCTAGCAAGTGAGTCGACCACGTAGAGACTCAGTCAAGTTCTACGATTGATTTATTCATTAATACTCCTTCCTAGAAATTTGTGAAATCATTTTTTTCTTTCAGTGTGACCAGTAAAAGAATGGTGGACTTTTTGGGTCGTTAAAAAGGAAATCGTTTAAAACTACGAAGTGAGAACGATGGATGAACTCAGGCTCGCATTCACAAACCGATGCCATAAATACGTATAAGGCTGCGCATGAGAACTGAATTTTTTTCTTTATACAAACAATTTCTGACCATCGATAAAACAGAAACAAAATAACATCAACAACAAAAACAATCAACAAACAATAATCATATCTTTGCAGAAATATGATATAACGTCCAAAGTTATGTGAGAATAGGATATCATAGAACGTTTTATAAATGTTGATAATTAAAACTTGTTATCTTATAAAGACTGAATATTGTATTTCCTTATCAAGAAGCGTTTATTCTTCCCCTCCCATCACACAGGATATATCTTGTTGCTTTGTCAGAGGAGAAAAGTTGCCACTCAAGACATTTCGAGTGTCTCCGTGATTGGTGAAAGAGAGGGAAGGAGTTGATGAGGAGGGAGGAGTTAATTAGAATGAGGGAGTCAGTGGAAGGGAGGGAAAGAATTGATGAGAGACAGAGAGAGGGTTGATAAGAGGGAGGGAGTTGGTGAGAGGAAGGGAGTTGGTGAGAGGAAGGGAGTTGGTGAGAGGAAGGGAGTTGGTGAGAGGAAGGGAGGCAGTTTACCTCAAACTGAAGTGCTAATACAATAAAATGGCTTCCGCTAAAATCTCTCAACGTCCAGGTTGTTGTATTGAACAAGACGATGGATTAAGCCCTTCTGATTGGTTTCCACATAGCATCTGTCTACCAAATTCCACTCACAAATATTTGGTTAACACGAAGCCCCGGTACAAGACAATTGCCCAAGGTACTACATTGTGAAATCGAACTCTAAGTCACAGAGTTACGAAGTGAACTTCTTAAGCACACAGCCATGCCTTTATCTAGTGGATCTTGAGCAAACGCGTTCTCATTCTGCAAAAAATGTATAAATGTTTCACTTGGATGGCTTATCATTATTCAACAGCAACAAGTACATCACCAACATCATCGTCTTCAGCAACAATATTATCATCATCAGCATCACCAATAACAGCATCATCAACAACAACCACAACAACAATTCGTTGGCTGGTTTATTTTCTTATCTTGTTGTTGTGGTAATTTGGTATTAAGAGGAACTATTGTTACTGCTTATGATTTTCTTTTAATATTCCTTTCGAAATATCTGTATTTCGTTCTCCTTTGCAGAATCATTTGCGCGTCAGACAAAATATCCGCGATCTTTTGTTACGGCCTTCTATGTGTTCAAATTGTTGCGCCAAAGTCAACTTTTTTTTTCCGACAGCTTCTTCTCTCATCAATAAAAACGTGACATTGGGCCAATTTTAGGAATCAACATTCGTTTCTACATCTGTTAATATTTGGCTCTGCCTGTGGCTAAGACCGGGTGAGAACAGGTGAGCTGTCAGCATAACGATATCGCCGCCTGGTTGTTGTCATCGTTGCAGTTGCTACTGCTGCTTCTGTTGTTGCTGCTGCTGCTGCTGCTGCTGCTGCTGTTGTTACCATTGTTACAACTGTTGCTGCTGTTGTTGCTGTGCTATAACCCCAGTCCATCTTTAGCTGAGCCAATCTATGATCAAAGAGATATACTTTCCCTGGCTATCTCCACTCTTCCTCAAGTATCACATAGATAGGAGTACATAATCTAGTGAGACCATAATCTTTCAAGACTTTAGAAGTAAAACTTAAGGGACATTTGGCTTACTAGTTCTAGCAGATCGAATGATCAAGTAGAAGATCCCTCACAGTTTCAATCCCTGGTGAACCGCTTCACCTCACTTACATTCTTATATGTTACTGAGGAAGGGTTTGAATACCGAAACTTCTAGTTTTGCTTTTTTCCCCTAAAAATATAGAGTAGTCCTTTGCGTTATATGTCGCTGAGTGGTTAAGATGCCTTGTGATTTCGGATTCATTCTTATTACGTTACACCTTGGGCAGGTGTCTTCTACTATAACTCCGGCCCGACAAATGTCTTGAATTTGGTTGATAGAAACTGTGAGAAAGAAAGCTCGTCACATATACATACATACATACATACATACATACATACATACATACATACATAATTATATATATGTGTGCAGGTTTGTGCGTGTGCGTGTTTGTCATGCCTTAGCCTGGCAACCAGTGTTGGTTTGCTTACGTCCCCGTAACCTAGCGGTTAGGCAAAAGGAACGGATAGAATAAGTAGCAGACTTTAAAAGATAAGTCCTGGCGTCGATTTATTTGACTAAACCCTTCCAGGTGGTGCCCCAGTATGAGCGCAATCCAATGACTGAAGCAAGAACAAGGTAAAAGATAGCCTCTTCTCTATTTGTATTTTCTTCATCTGAGCTAAGTACGAGTAGTGTAAGCGATCAGTTTATAGCAAATCGAAGCAGCAACTGAGTTTCGAATCTCAGTTGAAGTTATTTCCTTCATTTCTTAAATCTTTTGTACCTTAGCAAAGACATGAACGCAACAATATCAGGGCAACGTTGTATATTTTGGCGAGTTTGTTTGGAGATGAAATATTTCTTGGTCAAGTTTTGTAGACGTACGCTTTTAACAATTAGGAGAAAAAAGGGCAAGATTTTGCATAGAGATGGCCCTCTATTTAAAATATCAGGGTTCGTACATTTACACCGCCATTGAATTGTACCTAAGCGCAAGAAATGCCCACTTCGACCATAAGTTGTAAACAGGTAAGCACAACGCTGGGATAAATTTTCACTGAAACTTGCAGCAACACTGCAAACATGTCATTTGTTTAGTTAGCCTACGCTATTGATTTATACTCCTTTCAGTGTAACGTGTAATTTTATGTTCAACGTTTCGTCCGAGCATGACTTACACTGTTGAGTTTAAATCATGAGTATAACTTACAGTGCTGAGTCGAACATCACCCATAAGTATAACTCGTACTACTGAGTTCAACAGCTCCTATGAGTATAACTTACAGTGTTGATGAGCCAACAAAGTAGACTGAATATGGTCACTTGACCTTCTCGAAATAGTAGCCAAATCTCCGTCAAATCATACCTCACCATCTGAAATAGAAAAGGGTACTCTGGATAATGTATCCCTTTCTTGATGCAAAACTAATGGGATAGTCACGGCTGGATTATCTTTTGATCATAGGTCTTCTCGATCGAGGCTGACTTGAGACCAAACATCAATACCATGTTAAATGATTCCACCTGGGAGTTCTGTAATTTGGCAGCGAGCTCGATAGTTTATTGTCAGAGAAACATTTTACTGAAGACTTTCTTATCACTAATATCTGAATATCTTACACCACAAACATCACACGCTACCAACACACTTCACATCACTGACACTGTCATACGCAACACTACCACAAACCACCAACACTACAACAGGCACCAAAACACGCCTCCACACTACCGACATATAATACACGCCACAAGCACTACCATATACGCCACCAACACTACTACTCAACACCAACATTAACAATTCTCTTCCAACACTAGAATACAACATCAATATTACGATACATACAGCCAAGACTACAGCACATGCCTCCAACATTACTGTATTATATAACAACATCATTACAACCACGCATTAAACCACGATGAATCTCAAGCAACATTCCAATACCTTTACTTTATCTTAACACCTGACTGTTGCGATATCTTGTTGCATATTTGAATGGCATTCAACACTTGGAAATGGTATTTTTTTTTCGCGTTCAAACCTTTTACCTTTGCTCTTCTCATAAACAAAGCTAGAGATTCGTGCTTTATCGTGATAGATTCCAGCTTTAACCTTTCATGCACTTGATGCATGTACATTTGTGTGTCTTTGTGCATATGTGCACGTGTGTTGGTATATATGCGTGTTCGTGTGTAAATGTTCTCTGTGTGTGTCTATGTTTCTCGCCCGCTCTGCAGCTACCAGGTAAAGTAACCATCTGTTTTGTACCGTAACCTATGTTCATCGGCGTTATAGGAAACTAGGAATACGAATAAGTCGAATAAGATATCCATGTAGTGGTGAATGTCTGTGTGCTCCTACGATGATGGTACCGGAAGGACTGTGTGTAAAATACGAAGCAACTATTACAAGCATTAATAGCATGTCGGGAGAAAGAGGGTTAGAGAAAGAGAAGGAGATAGGGAGAGTATATGTGTTTGTGTATGTGTCTGAAGGGCAAAACCCATGAATTTTTGTTGGATTTGGATATTTGTAGTGGGACTGAATACAGGAATCATGTAATTCCGAATATATTACCTAACAGGACAATTCCTATAGCAGGGAAGATCTTTAGATAACGAGTGGTGGTGGCAAAGGATGTGAGAAGTAATCGGGAGAGGAGAGACACTTGGAGGAGATGTTTTGTAATGGTAATCAGTGAGCTGTGCCCACAACATAGTACTTTATTATAGTTAGGCAGGCCGCGTTGTTTGAGAGCCTGTACATAAGGATCGAACGTTTTACGTAAACAATGTGAATTAACTTTCAGAAGTTGTTCTTAATTTCTTCTCCCCTTAACAATTGCCATGAGGTTTTTGCTTTGCTTCTCTAGCTTTTGTATCTGAAGTCATCCCCAAAAATGTCGGAAAACAACCATTGATAGAAAAGGGTCTCAATCAACCGCTTGATATGTTAAAGAGTAACTTTAAGGAGATTTTTGGCTGCTACTTCTTGCAGGACTACGCAGAGGTTTCGACACGGACCCTCTTGTAACTAGTTGCGTTCATAAGATGATAGAGTGATGGTCAGAGAAATAGATACTTCATATGCCCCAACCATTGCTGCACTGTATTTGGCTTAAAGACAGATAGCTGCTTTGATTACAACGTATCTAACTCAATATAGCAGCAGCAGCAGCAGCAGCAGTAGTAGTAGTAGTAGTAGTAGTAGTAGTAGTAGTAGTAGTAGTAGTAGTAGTAGTAGTAGTAGTAGTAGTACACTGTAATTTTATTGAGCCGGCGGTTAAGTTGATTAAACAACTGCAATAAATAGCTACAAAAGATACATTTATTTATATTTATTTAGAATATTCCTAACTGTTATTGGGGGAAAGTAATTCACTTCATTTTTGTTTTTGCTCTTATTGTTTTTAACAGGAATAAAAGTAATCTATGATTTATCCAAACCTAACGGTCAGCGTATTGTCAGCGTGAAAGTTAGGTGTACCAAATGCCTTGTTCCAGCCTACGAGAATCTGCAGCTGAAGAAAATTTATAAAATTAGCCTCAACGATTTCTTAATTAATGGAGGAGACGGCTATTCAATGATAAAGAACAACATTAAAAACCGATTGATAACGGGTGAGTATGTGTTAACAGGTTTTGAATGCTTACATCAATATAAAATGATTGAACAAAAGAGGGCGGTATTTAGTTACGGTCCATGTGCGCCGGGTTCAAATTCGCCCGTAAGTTTCTTACTCCCAAACTACAGCCAATCCTTTCTGTCGTTTGTGAAAAGGTTCTCTACCGACTTTGCAGATTCTCCTGTCTCCCATTTCTCACGTGGACAAATTCCCTGTATTTGCTACTCACTTGCCTTCCAACTCCTCACTAAATAAATATGATCCGAAACTATCATCAATAGTTTGAGTGGCTGTGTGGTAAGTAGCTTGCTTACCAACCACGTGGTTCCGGGCTCAGTCCCACTGCGTGGCACCTTGGGCAAGTGTCTTCTACTATAGCCTCGGGCCAACCAAAGCCTTGTGAATGGATTTGGTAGACGGAAACTAAAAGAAGCCTGTCGTATATATGTATGTGTGTGTGTGTGTGTATGTTTGCGTGTCTGTATTTGTCCCCCCCCCCCCAACATCGCTTGACAACCAATGCTGGTGTCAAAAGAGACCGATAGAATAAGTACTAGGCTTACAAATAATAAGTCCTGCGGTCGATTTGCTCGACTAAAGGCGGTGCTCCAGCATGGCCACAGTCAAATGACTGAAACAAGAGTAAGATATACACGTCTAATATAGAAGTAATCTGGTACCTTGAAACCAACAAGGACACTGGCCCGGACACTATATCTCCCGTTACTTGAGATACGGCGTTTTGAAGAAGGAAGGGCTGGAAATACTGGGGATGGTAATACGATGGTAAAACAGGGGATGGTAAAACGATGGTAAAACCGGGGATGGTAATACGATGTAAAAGACGACGGAAGGAACGAGTAAGTAGATAGTACCTAAGCAGAATAAACCGAGACCAACCAATTTTGAGGAGTTGATGCTGTAGTGTTATAGATATAAAACAGGCTTATGATCGCAAGCTTAAACACACGGCAAGGTATCTTTACAGAGTTTATAGAATGAGTCAGAGAGAACTCCTTTAGTACACATTGCCATGGTACGATCTAGGAGGAGGCACAGATCCCAAAGACGAGAGACTGAAGGAATCCATAAGGCCGCCAGTTTTACTATGTGATTCATATGTGTGTGTGTGTGTGTGTGTGTGTGTGTGTGTGTGGCTGGTGTACAGATCGTAGCAACTGATTTATACTGATTTTATTGACCCTCAGTAACAGTAAAAGAAAAGCCGGTCTTGGTTGGATTTGATATTTGGAACGTAAAGCTGGTGTGTTTTTAACTGGAGCATTTTATGCGGTTCGTAATCAGTTTCGTCAATTTCAATCAAGAAAAGAAATAATTTATTCTCAAACGCAGGATAATGCTAATATAATAGCACGAACAGGATAAAGTATCCATATATTGCAGTAAAATTTGTCAGCAGCCAGCTATGAGACCCTGTGATTATGCTCACGGCTGGCCGTTGACAAATTTTTCTGCAATATACGGATAGTTTATCCTGTTCATGCAATTATATTAGCATTATCCTGCGTTTGAGAATAAATTATTTCCTTATCTGTATCTTTCTATACATCTCAACGCCTCTAAAGCAAACTTTGTTTGTTTATCTTCATCGTAATAAAAGAAAGTTTCTGATTTTGGCAGTAGGATTACAAATTTGAGAATAAATGGTTGACAAAATGTGTATTAGATCGTCCGACAGTAATTAGGAGGCACTTTATTTCCTTTTAATCCACGCAAGACTGAATAGTAAAAGAAGTTATCTAAACATGGCAGGTCATTTTGCCCGACGCTTTACAGTTTCTGCCAATCCTCCAATAGTCTCTGTCTATTTTGAATAAACATAAAATTCTTCTAATGACATCAGTCTTCGATGTCAAATATAATTGTATTTCATTCAATTTGTTCTTCAGGTATGGACGAGAACGAAATGCTAATTCATTACTTGAAGCACTGTTCACCGGTGTTCAACGGTATTGAAGGTCGTATAACCATGAAAAACGAAACCATAGTTGATGACAACGGAGCAACCACAAATCGAAAACTCAACATAAAAATTTGGATGATGATCATTATATCTGTTGCCTTAACAATGTTACATGAATCTCTAAATTAATACTCAATAGTTTTGTTATTGTTGTTGTTATTATTTGTTAATGTATGTCGTTATAATTGATTGTTTATTACTTTAATGTCGTTATTCTCAGTAATTGTTATTACTTCTGTTGTTGTTGTTGTTGTTGTTGTTATTGTTGTTTGATCTTCTGGTCAGCTCTGAATAAGTAAGCCCATATTCAGACGAATGCTAACCATTATCATTACGCCTAATTTTTTTTATAATGGTGAACATTGAACTATATTACCCAGTATGAACCATTTTAAGACAGAACAAGACGATACAACCCCTAGGTCAGTGTTTCTCAACCTATTTTCCCTCCGGCCGCACTATAACTTTCCAGAAAAATGTCTGCCCCACCGGTGGCTGGAAAACAACTTTATTTTCAATATTTCATAATTATATACTTTCCTTCAAGAAATATCCACACTAAAGAATTAGAATAGCTCTATACTGTAGCAAACAGACATCATACAGTATGCTTTACCGGAGGGATTAGTTTGGCTAAGCTGAGTATAGGTGTTGTACGCTTGCTATGACAAAAAATTTTCACAATTCTATGCTCCCCCACCACCACCACCAACAAAGGAAAACATTTAGATCCTACACTCTACCGCAATTTTCCCAGGACCTACAAGTAAGGTGTATGCCCCACGTTGGGAATCATTGCTCTAGGTGGTCATTCAATTAACTATAAATAACAGTAAAATTGCTACACCCTACCGTCTTTGAATACATTGATATAGTTCGGTGTTCACCACTCTTGAAAAGAAGACGTAGTAATCACTAAAAATATTGTTGTTGGTGTTATTCAATAACACGTTTTCTTCATTTTTGCATACATTTTCCGCACAATTAACCTTTATTTCCAGTTAAATATTTTATGTGCAACACGTGCATATGCGCACGTGCGTTTATCTACGTGGGCGCGTGTGTATGCATATAAACATTTATGTTTATATATATATATATATATATATATATATTACATATGTAATTATAAACGTAT
>NC_068990.1:84345631-84346635 GCF_001194135.2 Octopus bimaculoides | reverse complement strand
TCACCTTTTCAATATCAGTGAAGAATGTCACTGGAAAAGAAGATATAAGATTTGCCAGGTTTTTCTCTCTCACCAAGGTCATCAGCTGTCGAACGCCGACGAAGGGAAATAACCCTGAAATCCGGATACGTTCGTGCTGCTGGTCGTGGTGAGAGGGATAACTCCCTTGGCAAACAGGACACAGTCGTGTGTCGATAAGCCAGCTGGAGGAGATGTCCTCCTGGGGCTAAAAGCAACAGTAACATCCACCCCTAGGGGTCAGCCACACTTAAGTGGCAATATACTACACTTTATATATATATATATATATATATATATATATTACATATGTAATTATAAACGTATAATTATAGTTAAGGGCTATATATGCATATATGTGGGATGCGTGTGTGTGAGTATGTGTGTATATATATGTGTGTGAGTATATATATATGTATATATCTATATATATGTATGTATGTATATACACGCACGCATGAGCGTGAGTACGGGGGGATATACACATCACGCGTGTGGTGGGGGGGGCCCAAGCAGGCTAGCATCTTGACCGGCCAGTGGCTATCCAACCGTAGCTAAGCGTAGGCAGTTTAAAACAATAGTTGCCCAATTGGAAGGAGGAAGTTAACGGTAGTAATCAACCCTCCCCCATTAGCAGCAGAATGGTAGAGCCGTTGGAAGAGGCAACAGGATACCTTACACTGCTAAGTTTGAAAGTTTGGCATATTAGTGTTGTTGTTGTTGTTGTTGTTGTCACCATCATCGTCACCTTCACTGTTATTGCTACTAGAACATTAATAACTTGTATAAAATGAACTTCTACATAGAACCTTCCAATATATACAGAAATGACACACACACACCCAACAAAACTTCCTTTCTAAAAAACACTTATAGCTTTCTAGATACGGCTAATAGAGCTGACACCACAAACAACGTATGTGGTGGAATGTTTGCTTATAATAACTTGTATATGCACACATGAGAGTAAGGGGACATCCGAGTAA
>NC_068990.1:84342385-84343833 GCF_001194135.2 Octopus bimaculoides | reverse complement strand
TATATATATATATATATATCAAATGGATTTGTTATAATACTATTCCGCACATACAATAACAACCATACCAACAATCCAACATACCTACATCATCAGCTGCCCCACAGATATCACTGTGGTTTCGACACCTGGCAGTATCAGTCAATCCGGCGGTGACAACCTCTCTAAAATAAGTGTTGTTTGGGAACAAACATACCTTAGATATCATACATTCATTCAATCTTAATTCTAGGAAGGATGAAACACTAACTTTATTAATTAAACAACAAAGAAACACATTTACCATATGCACAACAGTATCGGTAAATAAATTCGATAAGTAAACCTATAACTAACTCTTAACTTATATAACTAAATAACGACCAATTCTTTAAGTCCATATAGATAATATTCGCACCAGTCTTCATAGTTATTAATATAAAAGTGAAAGATTTATATTCTATTAATCACCAAAACAAAACAAACTCGATTGAACTTAACTAATAATATAACTAATTCCGAGTGGATTACACAATTTCATACTCCAAAAGCTAATAATTAAAATAGTACGTACGCATTAAATGTTCTTTATCCTTACATACTTCAATGTTATACTATTACCAGTAACTTAATTGATAATATCAAGATCTTTATAAATAGAAACTAATAAAAGAATACCAATTATTATAAAAATCTTGTTACGTTTAACCCTAAACACAAAACTGTACAAAAAATAATAAAAAATTTGGAATTTGGAATTTGGAATTTGGAATTTTTCAGCGTTAAACTGCATATCATTGTCTTCAGCCCATCTGCAATTTGATTCCAACTCGCGCTGTAGGTATGCAACGACGCTGGAGTTCTGTATTATCTGCGAGATATTCGTATCGGCTGTGTAGCTTGCAAAGTGGCTACATATATATATGTATATATATGTGTGTGTATGTGTGTGTGTCTGTGTCTGTGTGTCTATGTTTGTTCCCCCAACATTGCTTGACAACCGATGCAGGTATGTTTACGTCCCCCCAACTTAGCCGTTCGGCAAAAGGAAGCGATTGAATAAATCCCCATGCTTTGAAGGAATAAGTCCTGAGGTAGATTTGCTCGATTAAAGGTGGCAACAAAATAATTTACAGCTTTCAGGAAAGAGTGAAAAAAAATCTCTGATTCTCAGAACATAAACAACGATAACAAAATGAATTATATGAAAGACATAAGAGAGGTATATCTAGATATCTTCGCTATCACATCTAACCAATGATCACGAAAACTATATTTACACCAGTTGTGTAGGCCAGTGTCTTTAAAAACACGATCTTCTTATGATGTTAAATTGTAGCCAAAGTTAACACACGTCATAAATGACGTATTGATAACGAATATAGATTTCAGAGTCATCTTGTTCTTTTCAGATTAAAAATCGTTACGGATCTTGGTATATATATATATATGTGTGTGTGTGTGAGGGG
>NC_068990.1:84320960-84338905 GCF_001194135.2 Octopus bimaculoides | reverse complement strand
ATATATGTTCTTTTATTCTTTTTATTTTTTTATTTGCTTCAGTCATTTGACTGTGGACATGCTGTAGAACCACCTTTATTCGAACAAATCGACTCCAGGACTTATCCTTTGCAAGCCTAGTACTTATATTATCGGTCTCTTTTGCTGAGCAAAAGTTACGGGGACGTAAACACCGGGTGTCAAGTGATGGCGGGGGACAAACACAGACACACAAGCATATATATATATATATATATATATATACGACGGGCTTATTTCAGTTTCCGTTTACCAAATCCACTCACAAGGCCTTCGTCGACTCGAGGCTATAGTAGAAAACACTTGTCCAAGGTGCCACGCAGTGGAGCTGAACCCGGAACCATGTGGCTGGGAAGCAAATATATATATATTACAGAAAAGAAAGTAAATTTCGAACGCGGTATAGCTCTGAAAACAGCCTTGTAAATTAGGTAAGTACCCCTAAAAGACGGGACAAAAAGTTACCAGAAGATGGTTACAGAGAATAGTGTCCTATACATCTCAGACACAAGCTGAGTGCCCTGTACGACTAAGCTAACCGGTCCCTGACAACAGATAACGGTTAACGTCCATTATAAGGTTAAGTAATAATTTTTTGGAATGTTAGAACATTTTTTTATAAACATAATTAGAAGCGTCAAGTGGGTTGGTATTTTACAGAAACTAAAGTAAATATCGAATGCGGGATACCAGGGACGCTTAGGTTAATTGTACAAAGCGTACAGCCGGTATCCGAGAGGTGCGGTGTTCGATTCTTTGTAGCCGTCTATTAGCATTTCCCACCCACCCGACTTCTAGGGGTATTTACCCAATTTTCCAGGCTATTTTCAGAGCTATCCCGTGTTCGAAATTTACTTTTTGCTTTAGATTCAATTTTATCTATCCCGCGTTCGAAATTTAATTTATTTTCTGTAAAATACCAACCCACTTAACGCTTCTAAGTTTATGTAATATATATATTCACAACAATAACAATAAAACAACAAATGTTTGTAAATAATATAATATACAGTGAATATCAGTGTTGCCCTACCTTGCATTGTCATCTGTCCCTCCATGCATACGGTTATAGACAATGTATTTCATGTTAGATTGAGTAATTATTTACTTTACTAGAGTGACGTACAGTCACACGCATGCAAGCATACATACATACATACATACATACATACATACATACATACATACACACATACATACATACATAAATACCCATATATACACATATACATGCATGCATAAATACGTGCACATATCCAGATATATATATATATATATTCATACGTACATACGTATGTACGTACCTACACATACTCGGGCACGCATACACACACACACTCTCTCTGTGTCTGTCTGTCTCTCACTCTCTCTATCTCTCTTACACTCACACACGCACACACACACATACACACACATACGTGAAATTATAAGAGGTATAATATAGAAGTATTGCAAAATAAATTTACGCTATCTTTAGTAATGCCAGTAATTATTATGATAATGGTTATCTTTCTCGACCTACTGCTGTCCAACGACTAAGATAATATAAAACTGTATTTGCCAATCCCGTTGGATCTTGGGGTAATTACTGAAAATGTCCGGTTATTCAAAGATATATGTGAATGACCTTCTCTAGGTTAGTGAGCGGTTTCAAGGTAGGAGGAAGGCATTACATCTCAATATGCGGAGCAAAAATCCTGGCTGTCACACATTTAAGGTCTTCTCTTCCAGAAGGTTTAAAAGAACAAAATCAATGACAATAGTAACAATAGCTGTTGCGGGTCCGAAGGGGGCACCAGGAAAGCTCTGGAGTCATTAAATAAATCGTTCTGTCTCCGTTTCTAGAAGTTAACCAAGAATCCTTAAGAACGTCCTTTTCCAGCCTCAGAGCAGCAGCAACAGCAACAATAACAACGAAAATTAAACGACCTGGAAGTAGCCCTTCACAGAAGTACTATTCCATCCACTAGATGAAGCCTAGATCAGGAGATAAAGACAATTAGAAAGCGTGGGTATACTTTTTATGGGGAGATGCTCTTCGGTGAAGATTCATTCTCTTGTGAAAAGTCCTTTCTTCCGGCAAGAGAAGTATCTAACTGATGAAAAGGAGTCTTGTCTCTTATGAAAGGAAACCTACCTCAGGTGGTATACAATCCATCCCTCTACATGAATTAAATGGTCTTCACAACCATTCGAAAGATCAATAAAGATGCAATAAAAAAAACCTTTATGAAATCTGTGAGGACGATCTTGACAAAGAGCTGATCGGGCAGGAGATGGGATCAAACAACAGAGAACCTGAAAATGATAAAATATTAGTAAAAGTTACCTGGAATACTTACATCATTTTACCTGTCAACTATTCAAAGAACTTGAGTCCTTATTTGTCCGTACAACCAAGGAAGTCTTCAATGATAAATTAAAGAAATACAATTTTATGTGTATATATCTAGTTTTAATCAATGTTTTCTCATACTTTAGCGTCCCTTCGTCTTTGTGTAACTCGTCTTTCCCACCCCACATACATTTGTATGTCCTTTACATCTTCTTGTTTTTCTTCATGCTATATTTGTTGTTGGTAATAATGTTGTTGCTATCTTTACTTAATTTTCCATTTCCAGGGATAAAACACATCTGAAGAGAGATTAGTCTTTGAAACAAGTAGCTTTTCGTTTCTCAACTGATTCAAGATTTTATCTAGCTTATTGCTGTACTCTTGTTGCGATACTTTTACTTTTCTCCAGAATATTTTCTGGTCCTCGCTCGTGTTCTTGACAATACTGTCCTCAGTATATCTTGTGAAAGAGTACTCGTTGTTCTCATTCCATTCACCAAGTAGAGGGAACACATTCTGGTAAAATTGTTCATTCTTTTCAAAATCATTTAAATAGTAGGGTCGGACATCGCAATGTTGCAGCAACGTTGTTCTAAGCTGTTCGCTTTTTATTGAGAGACGTCTACGTCTCTGAAGGAGAGGATACTTAGGATCTACTTTTAACGGTTGTCTTTTATGAAATGGTCTCTTATATAATTTGTGTGCGAGTATCGGTGGATGGGGTACAAGTTTATATATATTTCTTCTTCTCCAGCGAATATACGATGGTATTTCTTCGCCTGGGTGAAGCCTTGCATATTTTTTAACTTTTTCTGCTGCAAGAATCGCTGGAAAATATTTAAATCAAAAATAAATTTTACATTTATTCAATTACTTATTCATTTTCTTTCTTCTTCGAATCTAATTTTACCTATTTAATCCTTTTTTATTAATTCTCATACACATGGTTCGTACGTCTGTCATTTCTAATGCATTGTCCATCGTTAAGTTACTTAATTCCCAATGGTCAATAGCATTAAACTAAGTAGGTACCAATCTGTCCCCAAATCCTTAAGCAGCGGAAGTACTATGGAACTAACGAGTGTTTGGTTTGTAGTATTTAATTTAAATCTTAGCACACTAAATTCTACCTACACAAGGTCAATGTTGTAGTCAAGGAGAGATTTTTCTCTCATTTGTTTTGTTCTACAAGAACCAATATAAAGCAGTAGGTCTTTGGATCTCTGTTGTTCTAAAAAGGATTACCGAAATATTTATTTCACAGAAACAGTGAGAGTTCTGGACCAAATAAATGCATACCAGATTTAGATGCATTTGGTCATAACACAAGGCTTATTGGAGACCACTGAAACGTTCATCTCACGCGACTATATCTACTCCCAAGAGAAATACCTGATTGATTTATTGATTAATATCTTTGGGTTGCAGTCAAACTATATTAGTTGACTTGATTAGAAGAGTAAAACAAGCTCAGATACGAAAGGCTGCTAAATTAATAGGCTAACAAGAAAAAAACAATGAGCTGTAGGTAGTTTGTATCCTGTCACAGCCTCACTTTCGTATCCACTACTCTTTTAACGATTCGATCTAATTGGCTGTTAGTAGGATTCACACTTCTAAGCAGCAGCGACATGTCGAATTTGACCAGCATTTGGTGACGTACAGCGTAGAATTCAGTTTCTCCCAAAAAGGAAAAGCCTCTTTTGAAAGAACATTGTTATATCAAGTAAAATATTTATCTCTCATCTACTTAACACTAGGAAAGCCATTGATAAGTATCAGGCTTATTCTTATCTATCTTTTAGGTCTGTTCAATTAGGGCTGCCTTTGAAATGCACCACTACCATCACAACAGCAACAATAACAGTATAGATCACTGTGATTCAGAAAAGGATCTGTTATTTAAACAAGATAAATAAACGGTGTTTCATTGGAATATTTACCTGTGTATTTATCTTTATCTTTATTCTATTCATCATTGCTAAGATTATCACCGAAGACTGGGTGCTTAGATTCACTTGCATCACATTTCTTACTCTAACAGGTGTTAATTACCCTCAACAAACATACTCTTCTACCATCGGGGCATCTTTAACTTTGACTAGGTATAGTAGAGCATAAATAAAACTTTTCGTCTGCTGCCGGATTATGGAGAAATCATTGCATGTGGAAGATTTGGATCCTCTCAACCGACCACATCTACTTAAGGAGATAGTTAACCCGACCACCTGACCCTTGAGTGCTTTAGTTTGGTCCATTCCCTTACAAAGATTTCATCCAACTCTACAGTCTAAAGATAACTTTCTTTCTTCCTCCTACAAGTTTTGGAAGCCTTAAAAAGAGCTCTAGCTATGGACATCATGTGAATACAAATGTCACATCAGGAAACTTCACCTTATCTACGGTGGTAACATGATTTATAGATCCAACATTTCTTGCCCACCACCATATCAAACATGTCTTCTTCATAGTCCAATGGAGTGATCTTTCACTCGCCGATCGGACTGCAAGATATAACACTCAAATCTCCCTCAAATCTTGCTTTCATTGTGTTAAAAGGGGAAAACATTTTGGATAATACAATCCTAATTACATTCGAGGTGTGAAAAAACGGCAGAATTATCGCAACTGAAACACCTTGGGGTATGGATTTGATGACTCAATGCTAGCCAGGATCAATAATACCTACACTATCAGCGGCCAGTGTGTGAACCTCTACGTGGTTGCTGATCTAAATTGTAATAGCAGTCAAATCTTCTTCAAATATGCACCATATTATCTTTAAAGAACTACACATAAAATAAGTAGTCCAAGGTATATTAAGCCAAAAGGGAAAAAAACGTGTTGGTAACGGCCCAAAAAAGTGCGAAATAATCTTTCGACGCCTCGAATTAACAATGCCTCCATATCTGACAGCATTCCTTCAATTTCTCTCAAATCATGTGTCCCAGAGATAATCTCTATTCTAGCCAAACCTTTCAATCTTCGCTTTATTTCTCTCTCTCTCTCTCTCTCTCTCTCTCTCTCTCTCTCTCTCTCTCTCTCTCTCTCTCTCTCTCAAAGAAAAGGCCAGGCGACTGATCAGTATGAAGTTATTCACCAACATACACCATCCCCTGGCTCCCAGACGTGCTATCTCCTCACTCTGCCGCTTCTATCCAAAGAAACATTTAAAATCATCACCTAACACTTAAGTCCCTTTAGTGGTGTTCTAAGAATAATTTCTTCTCACCAGTGTAACAAGTCTGAAGCGTCACAGGCACTGTTATTAAAAATGCTGCAAAAATATAAGTCGAAAACAAGGTCTTTCGGGGTTTTTTTTTGCTTGTGCCACATTCGAAAAAAGAAACTAAAATACGTAGAAACTATGACAATGGAACGCTTTTGTCTCGGTCCATCAAGGTTGTAAATCTCAATCTAGCTAGAAAGATGTGAAGGAGTTGAGGAAGAAAAAAACAGAAAGAGAAATAGAGAGGGAAACCTTTTGAAAAAGGATAACGATACTAACAGGATTAAACATGATTTCAGCTAATCTAACAGCGATACACGGAAACAGAGAGATAGATAGATAGATAGATAGATAGATAGATAGATAGATAGATAGATAGAGAGATAGATAGAGAGAGAGAGAGAGAGAGAGGGGGAGAGAGAGAGAGAGACAGACAGACAGAGACAGAGACAGGGACAGACAGACAGACAGACGACAGAGACAGAGATAGAGGAAGAGAGAGACCTGTAAAAGAACAGCGATTGTAGCTGGATAAAATAGGGTTTCATCTCGTGTCACGTGCTGTATTCACCCCACATCTCACTCTCACCTCAACACCCACACTAGCCAGTTTTACTTTCCTTCTTTTCCAAACTGTCTCCTTCTGGAATCCTCTCCTTATCCATAGTCTACTTGCAGTTTATTCAATAGGAACATGAAATGTATCGATCTCGAAGTGTTGGAGGACCTACAAAGACCATGAAGATCTGCAACTGCCGCCAACCGAAGCCATTAAAATAAAAGACCATCTCCATTGTGACTGACAACATACCTTCATCACATCTTGGGTTAAAAAAGTGATTCTGTTGCCTTAACTTCCAAGCAATATGAATGTGGAGTTTATCGTAGAAATCCAAACCCATGCTTAAGTCGAAACTGCATAAAGCTTCAGACGAAAGCAACCTCAGCCAATAGCAGACTATACATATATATATATGTATGTATGTATGTATGTATGTATGTATGTATGTATGTATGTATGTATGTATGTATGAATGATGAATATGTATCAGTGTGTTCTCACACACTGACATACACATACATACATACACACATTCACACGCATATAATGTATTTAGTCCCAAATCCACACATATTGGTGACGTCTCTCACGACTTTCGTGTATTTAGAGACTGTGTATGACGTTTATCACATTACAAACAACATCAGTGACGTGACTAATGTAAAACCGCCCATAGCTTTCAGAATTGTTTTTTCAGAATCTTACCCTCGTTACCATTTAGTACACTACACTAGGTTGTTGTTTTTTTTGGGGTTTTTTTTGGCATTTCCACCACGCAACAATAAATATATTAATGATTACTAGTGGGACCCTTGGAAATTCCACATTTCGAAAAGGGGATCTTTGTGGTTTTCGTCACTGTTTACAATTATCTTTAAAAAATTGTTTAATATATCATTTAGATGTAATTTTTTACGCTGAATCCGAATTTGTTATTCTTTTATTCCAGAAAAATTTTCCAAAAACGTTACAGGTATTCAAAGTTTTATAATTTTCAGAATGTTCGACCAATCAGAAAACAGCGGGTTCGCTGCCTCTTCCATCATCTAGGGTGGGTGCATCAGCATGTCAAAACATTAAACTAGCTACGCGAGCAAATTAAATATTTAAAAGCAACGAACAAACAAACCAACTGGAGTCGCTAGAAATAACAGTTGAAACAGTAAAATATACTCGAGCAAAGTTAATATTAAAACATCCGCGGGCAAATTAAATATTCAAAAGCTACGAACAAGCCAACAGAAGCTGCTAGAAATAACAGTGAAAACATTATTTAAAACAAACATCTATTAGTTAAAATAATTCAAGAACGAAAGTTTGCAATTCAATCTAGGATTTTATAAAATAAATTCTTTCTCGTATCTCCTTCACATAAATTCACAAAGAGTCAACCATGTCCAGGTACTTTCAATTTGTTGAGTGTCAAACAATATATTAGTTTGACAATATATTGTCAAACCAATATATTAGTTTGACAATATATTGTCAAACCAATATATTAGTTTGACAATATATTGGTCAAACTAAAAGCAGTCTACGCCAGAGGATGACGGTACATAGATCCCAGATTAAAATACGAGAATACAGAAAAAATTTGGTTTAAACGAGCACATCGATATTTGCGCCACTAACGAACAACCCAACTTTAGAATTTTTCCCCTCTATAAATTCAGGGGCAATGCAACCTATAATCAGCGCATTAGCAAAGAAGCGCAAAATATAAACCTATTTTGAATACCGCCACCACCACAGATGAAACTACTACAAGAATTTAGAATAATTCCAACCACTACTGCTACGACCACAACAGGTCACTTTTAGGTCATTTGACCATTAAAGAAGATTCAACGAACATTTTACTGTGTCACAGCACTCCCGGATACAGGAGGCAGTCGAAAAAGCCAGCTTCTATATATGGCTGAAGCGAGAAGACCAAAAATGGCTTGAAAGCCATAACATGCCGACCGGGAAATAGCGTCGCTAGGTGACACTTAAGCAGCATCGCTGATTGACAGGTTGCGGTCTCGTTCATGCCGCCCCCTCCTCCTGGTTCGAAGGCTTGTACGAACAAACAGCTGGTCGGTTCTGGCCGCTGGAACTGAAACTAATACGACACTGTTGGAAGGCAGGTTTAGAGAGGGCGCGGGCTAAGATTACGCACCCTTCCTCTCCATTGGTCAGTTGAGTACATACGCACTAATGCAAATGACGAATACATAACTACACATTTCGATCTCTCATGTCTCTAGGACTGTACATTGAATAATTTATCTCGTTTTCTCTAAATATTAACACTGAATACACATGAAACAACCATACACATCAAAATGTGTGTTGACAATTTACCGAACGCACAACACACACGTTAAAGTATATTTCAAATTTTCCTGCACTCTTGTAAACTCATTTATGTAGTTTTAAATGTTTGGTTATACTGCCAAAGCGTTATAAAAACATTTGGTTTAGAAGTCTCCGTCATCTCTATTTCTATTTTTTGTTCTACATATGCTTGCATTTAACCCACACAACGCTTTCAATTGGTCTAGGCGTTGCTGTCTCCGCCTTTCAGCAAACCATGTAAAAGAAAAACACCAACAAAAGCACAATAGAATTACACACAAATTGTTTGACAATAAAACGACAGCTATTTAATTTACCTCCCAAAGAACGTTAAATGGGAGTCAAATGGTCCATCCACCCAAGCCATTCACTCATATAATTCTACTTTTTCATATTAGTCATTTTAGAAGTTGCGTATCATTAGAGTAGAGACGGGCAGATAACCAAGATTGTTGTTAATCCTTCAGATATCAATACCACATAATGTGATAACTTCTGAGTGGTTACATAACGGGCGAGAAATAGCAGCCAAAATGAATTTCATGAGAAATTTGACCCTACTTTCAATACTGAGAGGTCACTATTAGCAATTATTCTGTTGTTATTCTAAAAAATTTCTCTAAAATAATAACCGAGAAATTAAAGTGTGTGTGTGTGTGTGTGTGTGTGTGTGTGTGTGTGTGTGTGTGTGTGTGTGTGTGTGTGTGTGTGTGTGTGTAACACTTCAATTATGCATAGTGATTAGTAATTTCATTCTGGATTGGAATCCTCGAACTTTCTATCACCCACAATAAAATTGTTCCTCTATAAATCTAGCCAGTTCCTTCATTTTTTTAGGTTGTTGTACTTACAGTCACACACACACACACACACACACACACACACACATACACACATGCACACACATGCACACACACAGCTACTCTTAGGTATGTAAATCAAAGATTGCAAACACACCACGGCTTGACATCTTGTGCAAGTGTCTTCTACCGTAATCTCGGGTTGACCAGATTGACTTGTCATTGACTTGTCAATGGAATTTGGTCAGTGGAAATTGTGTGAAAGACAATCGTTCCTGTCCTTGGATATTAAATTCAATCCATCATCCGATTTAACGTCGTCAAAATGGCTCTTCGATGCTTTTCACGGAGTTCACACTAACAAACATTTAGACCAGGTCTCCAGTCTAAGGATAACACAACACACACACATACATACACAGAAATATGAACAAACGAAATCATACGCACGCACGTACGCAGGCACACATACACACTTGTGCGCGCGCATTTTTGCACGGCCACCACTTTCACATACTTTTATTGATGTACTCTTGCCTGTGACTTCTGTCTCCACATACAAACATCTTTGTTCATTCAGTTGTATCAAATATTTCCTTGATACAATAGAATGAAAAACAAAAGCGTTGTGCAATTGAATAAAGAAACTGATATCATAGAATGACTAAAACACTTTTGTCAACCTATCGTATCAGACATTACCCTTGATGCGATTCAATGACGACAAGGATCTCTTATGAAAGTTGAGAGCACAGACAAAAGTACATTAACAAAAGCATATGAACGCCGTGTTTGTCCTTCGAAGTCATTTGACTATAACTATTTGCCTTCTGAAGAAGTTTAAGAATTTATGCGGTCTATCGTCTCAAACCATGTTTTTCTACTTTCTAGTATTAACTATCTCAAAAGAAGAATAGAGTCGTTGCAGAGAAAGACTTCCAGATTTCGCTGATCCATCAGTAAGCCCTTGAACAAAAATTAAAGACTTGAATATGTCCGGGGTCAACTCATTCAATTTGAATTTCTCACACTCTCTGTTAACCACTCGAGCATAGGTGACGAAATCTTCATCATCACCTTTTTAACCAAATTTAAACATTGCCAGCGCATATTGAACAGGGGACTTCTTTCATTGAAAAATTTCGATAAAATATTAATTGTTTCATCGAAACAAATGTCACCTGGTTTCTTCGACAGAATATAGTTACTATATTTTTCATGTTCGGCAGGGGATAACTTCCTTAAAAGCAGTCGTACTTTTTTCTCGTCGGACCAACTTTTACATTCTTCTTTGAAGATTTCTTTATATCTGCGAAAATATGCAGAGAAGATAATCCCTTCTTCTGGATTATAGCTGAATTTTTCTATTGAGTTTGTTTCGCTGTCTGCCGAGTTCGAACCTGAAGTATTTTCAGACTCCTTCTTTTCTTCATAATTATAAGATGTGAATTTGTGGAGATTTGGTTACTATTTTTAACGTTTGGCTCCTCTTTTATGTATTCTCCATTGATCTTCCTAGTTGAACACCTGTTTCTCTTCACTTTTCCTGACATGCCCTTTTAGTCTTGTAAATAACTGTGTTTGTATGTGCATGAGGTTCTTTCTGTGTGTTTGAGCATTGTGCGTGTGTTTGTTTTTCTCTGTATATGTATGCGTGTCTGTGTGGAAGTGGACGTGTTTGCGCAAATGTCTTTATTTCTGTGTATTTTTACGGATGTATACGTATGTGTGTGTGTGTGTGTGTATTGGAGTATGCTTATATGCATTTATATTTTTATCTGTATGTGCATGTGTGTTTGTATATGCATGTTTATGTCTATGTATGTGTATATGAGTGTATATGTTTGTGTACTGCGTTCATGTGTTTATGTGTGTGTGTGCATTTGCATTTGTGTGTGCTTGTGGGGCGGTATTTGTGTGTGTGTGTGTGTGTGTGTGTGTGTGTGTGTGTGTGTGTGTGTGTGTGTGTGTGTGTGTGTGTGTGTGTGTGTGTGTGTGTGTGTGTGTGTGTGTGTTTGTGTGTGTAGGCGTGCTTATGTTCGTGTGTTGTGTTTATATATATTAGTGTGTTTCTGTAACTCTGTGAAATTCAGAAGTTCTCTGGATTCCGCAGCATTCGTTACTCATAACTTTATCTTTCATTTCCTTCTCTTTCACCTCATTATCGGACACCACACCCATATACTTACATACCTTCATCCTACGTCAATGATCATATTACTTTATTATTGAAAACTGCCATTATCCAAACATTTACTTTTCCCGCTTCCATCTTTATTACAAGCTTGACACATCAACACCAAACTATATTTCAATATCTCTAAAAATTGAAGCAGATGCCACCAAAAACCTAGCACTTTTTCACTTTTAGAGTAAAGTTTAAGGTTGTCCTTGGGCATCATAACTGGAAAGAGAAAGAGGGAGAAGACCCAGTAGAAAATGAACGTCAAATTTGATCCAATGGTGTATATAATGAACAAGAGGAGAACTGTATAAAATTCACGGTCGTTTCAAAAGCAAAGCAATATCTCGTGAAAAACTTAGGTCAAAATACAGAAGACTCGCTAATAATCTGCGGGCAAAATTATACTAGAGTATATTTTGCTTCGTTTATCACTGATTTATTCATCATTGATCTGGGATAACCCTGTTCACTCAATTGTGAGCCATGTTATGCTTATTATGGATTGATTTGTGATAACAGGGGTTGGAGATCAGTCTAAGATTTTGCTTGTTCCACAAAAATATGCCCCAGCGATCACCCACAAGCTCAACTATCCAAAATGCATCGACTGTCTTTTGTGTTTAAATGATCGTGCCTCGAGGATGTGTATTTTTATATGGGTTTAGACTCTCATACCCAAAACATGTGACCAGTGAACAGGAAAAATAGGAAGGCGTCTGATCGTAACAAACGACGCAGATGAATGTATTCTCAACAGGAAAAGATAGAGATTATCAAGAAAATAAGTATGGGTGGAAGCTTCGGTATTGTAAGCCGTGAGTTTGATGTCAATGAATCTACCATTTGTTTCATTTACAAAGTGCGTGGAGATGATTCATTTATCACTGTTGCTTTTTTCGTGGGGTGGAGGGTGAACTCCACAACCTATGGTAAACGAGGACAGATGTATTATCACAAGCTAAAACAGGAGACGAGGAATGTTTTTTGGTCTCGTCCCACGCAAAGAATGTTAAGAGCGCTTTTAGGAGCACCAGAAACTAGTATGAACAGTAAGAGGCAGGTAGAGACATAGAATGCTTTAATCCGACTTCACTGATCGGTTCTCATTCGGAAGTGAATGGGCCACATTGAATGCCTCTTTTATTCTTTTATCCTGTATAGGTTGTTTTTTTTAATATTATCTTGTTTTATTTATTACGTATTTTCTGGGTAGCTAAGTGTTTGTATATAATGCCTTTATTTTTAAAAAAAATTCTAAATGTCTCCTCGATTTGTATTATTTTGTCTTGTTCTCCCCAACACCTTTGTAAACTTCCACGTTTTAACGTTTACTGTAACCGTACGTATGATTGAAATCGAACGTACTGTCAATAAATGAAAGAATTATTGCTAAAAAGACCGGATAGCAGAGGAGTGCCTCCTTGAGGTGCTCTTGACGGTCGGGGTAATTCAAGATGATTTATGATCGGTAGGATTTCTTGGTTTTATCCTAAGAGGTTCTTCCCCACTACTGGGGAATTTTGTTGTTATCAACTTTCTTGTTATTGTTTCATTGTTTACACGTGTGTATGTATGTAATTCCACTTTCTCATTTATCTTTGTATTTTACCAAATGTTTTTCTCAGCCCTTGAGTCCAACAAAGAAATCATCATCATCATCATCATCATCATCATTGTTGATGTTGTTGTTGCTATTATTATTATTATTATTATTATTATTATTATTATTATTATTGTTATTATTATTACTAGCTGGACCCGTGAAAAATTCACGGAAAACATAAAAAAATGTAAGCATCTGTAAACAGTGTACTGGTGCTATGAGAAATGTTTGTATATTATGACAGTCTCTCTTTATTTTCTGAGTTCAAATTCTGCCGAGATCGACTTAGCCTTTCGTCCTTTCGGAGTCGATAAATTAAGTATCAGTTGTGTACTGGAGTCGATCTAATCAACTGGGTTTCCTTCCCACAAAAAAATTCAGGCTTAGAAAAGTATATTGTAACAGTTACAGAATATAGAAAGTAATATAACACCAATGGCTATATAATCCAACTAAAATATCTGTTGCACAAACGTAAACGCAATTACTATTTAACCTTAAAATAGATCGTACATATTCAAAGAACCTTAATGTACAAATTGAAATGCAAAAGAACGAAATAATAAATGGATTTATGAATGAAAGTTTGGTAATTAAGTTTATCTCCATCACGCGACACATTATTTCAAACATGTTTTAACTAACCTAAACTATACACACACACAAATACATTCATATATATATATATATATATATATATATGTCTCGAGTTGTAATTCAAAGAGGCCTGCCTTGTCATATTCTGTGCGAGGCTGAATCTCCCTGAGAACTACGTTAATGTTATGCATGTCTGTGGAGCACTCAGCCATTTGTGAGTTAATTTTATCCTTGTGTGGTAATGAAAAGTGAAATTGACATCCAATATTTGCTGTGTGTATGTATCTATGTGTGAACTTTTCTTTCGATTTATGTATCTACTGTCTCTCTCACTTTCTCTCTTTTTCTTTCACTTCCTTTGAGTCCCTCTTCTCTCTCGCTTTTGATTTAACAATGTGTATATGTATCTATGTATCTACTTGTCTTGCGATGTGATAAACATTTAAAACCACAAAACAAATGCCGTCACTACTCAGTCTCTTTCCCCCTCTCTCTCTCTCCCTCTCTCTCTCTCTCTCTCTCTCTCTCTATCTCTCTCTCTTTCTCTCTCTCACTTTGTTTCTCACCCCCTTTCTCTCTCGCTTTTTCTCTCTCTTACTTCCTCTCTGTCTTCCTTTCTCTCGCTTTGCCACTTCTTTGAAGTAAGTGTGACGCACACAACAGGTACGTACAAAAACAAGAAGTTAGCGTATTATTATTATTATTATTATTATTATTATTAAAGTCGCGTGGCCTAGTGGTCTAGGTGTTGCACTCACGATCGCTAGATCGTAGTTTCGATTCTCAGCCCGAGCGGTGCGTTGTGTTCTTGAGCAAAACACTCCATTTCACGTTGCTCTGCGATCATTTCGACATCTGACGTGTGGCACATTTGTGTGCCTGTACAGGCAATATCGATTTGCTTTTCATCCTTTCGGGGTCGGTGAAATAAATACCAGTTGAGCACTGGAGTCGATGTAATCGACTTCCCCCTTCCCCCAATATTACTGGCCTTGTGCCAAAATTTGAAACTAATTATTATCATTATGGTTGTTATATGTGTTGTTGCTGTTGTGTTTGTATTTGAATAGGCGTAACTTCAGATAACTTCGAGAAAATGAGATTATTGCCAAGCTTTACTGGAGTACTTTTTTCTGTCTTTTCTTTATTATTTCACAAAGGGACTTCGGAACATGCTGATGTTTGCTTCAATATTTGGGGTAGAAAAAACTTTAAGTAATATAAATAAGTTAACGAAAGAAATCGCCTCATCTTCAGAACTATAAACTAGCAGTACTCCTGCTCCTCGGCCACTGACAGTATTAGCAGTTCATCGTCATCCGAAAGAAAGGAGGGGAAGGGGAATGAACATAGACGACAGACTATCGAGGATTGGGAATAAAACAAAAGAAACCAAACAGAGTTGAATGTGAAACATCTAATGAAAGGATGATTGAAATGAACTGCAAGAATATTTAGAAAAATTTTAAATAGCAGATTTGTAAGGAGATGGGTTCTTATTTCGCGCGCCTTCAAGTTATAGACTGTTGGTGGGGACTAGCTTATTGGGTTATGAACTATTACAACTTAACATGGGCCCTTTCTTACACACCTCGACAACCAAGTTGCTCACATGCTTTATCGGGACCCAATATTGTCAGTATATGGGAATGAAAGAAAATCAGGATCGTGAGGTATCCTGGCCAGACCCGAGTGGCAGTTTCTCGTGTGTGAACGAGTTGCTCTTGTTTGTCTAGTGTTTGTCTAATATTTCGTTGAATCTTTTGTGTGTGTAAAGTTAATATTTTGAGGTGTATACAACATTATAGATTTGTATTTACGTGTCTTTTTATTTCCCTGAAGACCTCACGTTTGTTTCGTTGTGGAAAATGTTTTGTTATCTCTAGTATTGTTCAACTGTTTCGTCTTTTTGTGTAAAGCAATTAGAACGTGAAGTGTGTTGATTTGTTTGATATTGTTTGTGTTTCTTGTTTGCAGTGTAATCGGTGTTACATCATTTAACGAATATGTAAAGGGCGGATTGTGGCATATTAATGGGTGGCAACTATGTAGAATGTTGCTTGTCTTATAGTGTCGGGTGTCGATTACGGAAGAATATGTGTAGTATGTGTTGTGCTACATTATTAGGTGGTCGTCGTCTAGCGTTCATGTTGTGTTCCATTGTTTGGTGGCGATGTCATAGAACAAGTGCTGTGTGTGTTGTGCTACTTTATTCGCTGGTTTTTGCACAGAGTACATATTGTATGCAGATGGTGTGCTGTTTTGAGTTGTGCTATTGAACTTGAAGAATCTTGAATAGAGTATAACCATGCTTAGCAATGCTGTTTTCAGTCTGTTTAACACTATGAGGCCCAGTATGATTCTTATGTTATTTCTTTTTTCATATTCTAAATCATATATAGAGCCTCAATGGTTAATGGTACTGTTTTATTTTCATGCCTTATGTCTTTTTTACTTCAATCTTGTGACCCTTGTACTTAGACTGATTCTCCATTTCCTTCACGATATTATTTTAGTCAGAAAGTATCGAGGTGTCTATCAGCGTGCTGATAGTTAATCACCAACTTTTCAGGTTCGCTACGTCAACACTTCTATTCACACTGGGCTTAAAGGACCTTAGATCTGAGACAAATCTTAACCAGTATTCGACTCTGAAAGACAATGAATCTCTTTTCATAGACACATGTTTATGTGGTTAACTATATATCTACTATGATAGTGAACTCTACCTCTTCTGTGTAGTGAACTATACTTCTGCTACGTGGCCAGCTATACCTCTATTGTATGGTGAACTGTGTCACTACAATGTGGTGAACTGTACGACTACTTCGTTGTGGACTATACCTCTACTTTGACATTTGTTTGCAGATAAGTAGAAACAAAGTTTTTTTTTTTTTTGTGGAGATGGGGTCAGAGTGAAAATAATTTATTTTTACATATGGCTGTATCACTTAAATCATCAACAAACAACTACAAAAGCTTATCAATTTTGCCAGGATGTTGTTCCTTAGAAAAATATTCTTTTCTACTCTAGGTACAAAGCCCGGATTTGTTTTGGCGGAGGGAGGCAGTCGCTTTTTATCGTCCCTAGTTCGCAACTGGTACTTAATTTATCAACCCCGAAAAGATGAAAGGCAAAGTTGACCTCGGCGGAATTTGAACTCAGAACGTAAAGACAGACGAAATACCGCTAAGCATTTCGCCCGGCGTGCTAACGTTTCTGCCAGCTCGCCGCCTTCCTTAGAAGAATATCGATGATATTCTATGCAGATTTAGTAACAAACGTCGAAGTACTTAGACGAGCAGACACCGCCTGAAAACTTCTTTACAACTTATGAAGGCGACAGACTAAGGTCATTGGACATCAACTGAGAAGACGAAGCCTTCAATATTCAATGGACAACTGGGCAACTGAAAGGAAGAAGAAACCAAGCAAGTCTCAGAGACAAGACACCAACTTATTGTTGTAGAAAGACTAACTCAATAACTTACTAAGTAGTGTGCTGGGGAGCACAAATAAGTGGAGGTCCGTGAGTGTCGACGCTGTGTGTATGACACATAACGAAAATAACAGGTGGCTGGTCAGTGACCAGGCTCGAACCACTGACCATCCCTTCGAGAAACGATTGTCAACATGATCATCTGGATGTTCTCAAATTATAAAAAGCTGCAGAGAGATTATCTGTTGTATAGAACCACCCTTAGTGGTTAGCCGCATTTAAGTGGCAAATGTACTTCACGTTGTCCTGCAGCTACTGTTTACACCTCGTTCAGAGATTTATTTTATTCCATCTGTGTTTATTTAATACTTAGATAAATAAATACAAACGTAAATAAATAGATAAATAGCTTATCAGTCTTCTTTTAATAAAACGTAAAGCGAAGTTATATCTCTATGGTTCGGTGGGGAGAGGTTAGGTTTATCTATGTGGCAAAGGTTAGGGGGTCGCGATTAGGTTTTTTATTAGCTGCGACTTGCTACGGCATTGTTTCAATATGAAGAAATATAAACAATCATGATGTTGTTAGCATTTCTGTATATCTGAATCGTACTGATTGTGTCTGCCCACACATCTCAATCAACCAGTTTCGTATGCGATTATATGCACACTCTCAGTATATCTCTCTCATACGCACATATGCGTGTGAGCAAACTTACGCACTCGTGTGTATGTATGTATGTATGTATGTATGTATGTATGTATGTATGTATGTACGTATGTATATATATGTATGTGTGTGTGTATGTATGTATGTAGTGAGTTCGAACAAGAAA
>NC_068990.1:84318140-84320893 GCF_001194135.2 Octopus bimaculoides | reverse complement strand
AAAAAAAAAAAACAACAACGCGAGGACGTGATACAGATATTGTGTTACTGGACGCTCAGGAAAGGAAAGAAAGAGAATTTGACGTTTCGAGCGGAGCTCTTCGTCGGAAATAAAGGAATGTCCAAAGAAGGGAAGACGGACGGGCTGGGATGTTCTACTATACCCATCATACTCGTCTGTCTTTGCACCTTCGAATTGCCATTTACTTTGATCCTCTCATATTTCTCTTAATGGGAAGAACTTCAATTCTTTGGAAGATTGCAAAAACGACTTAGGCCAGTTCATGACCCAAAAAGATATCAAGTTGTGGGAGGATGGGGGTCATAAAGATGCCTCGGAGACGGCAAAAAGTAGCGGAACAAATTTGAACATATGTGGCTGAATAACGAAGGTATGTACAAATATCTAAATACTGTTTTTTGTTTTAACTTTTCTTAAGAACGGTACAAACTTATGTCTCAATACAATATATATATATATATATTTTTTTTTTTCTTAAGTTTCAGCTTAGAGCTGCGGCCATGCTGATGCACCACCGTGCATATATATATGTAAAAAATATTTGACACTCCATTGGTTACGATGGGGGTTCCAGTTAATCCGATCAATAGAACAGCCAGGTCATGGAAATAACGTGCAAGTGGCTGAGCACTCCACAGACACGTGTACTCCTAATGTAGTTCTTTGGGATATTCAGCGTGACACAGAATGTGACAAGGCTGGCCCTTGAAATCCGAATGTTACACATTTTTGCCAGTGAGTTGACTGGAGCAACGTAAAAAAAGACAGTATCTTGCGCAAGGACACAGCGCGCCGCTGGAAATCGAACTCACAACCTTACGATCGCGAGCCGAATATTCTAAACAATATACCACGTGCTTTCACACAATACATACATGCATACATACGTACGTACTTACGTACATATGTAAGTGCGTACGTACGTACGTATGTATGTATGTTTGTATATATGTATGTATGTATGTATATTTTTAGATGCGCAAAGAATTTGTCTTCTATTCGTCTAAAAATTTGGTGCTAAACATGAATGTGGTGGAAGTGTATGTTTATGCATGGCAACCATAATTTTCGTACTGCCAGCCTCAGTACACACATTTCATCGTTAGTGCGAAATATGCAAGTGAAATGGCAAAACAACGCATATTTTACAGAGCGAACATGATACCTTAGATGTATTTTACTGTGACGTCATGATTAGATAGGATTCTTTCTTACTTTTGCATTATTCCAGTGTCTGGGATAAAACACTGGAAGAGATTCATACTATCTTCTTGGTGTACATGTAAGGGGGCGATTTCAACACATCACTGCACACAAAGAAACAGACAAAACACCCGGTTAAATCATGTTCTTTCTTCAAACAGAAGTAAATTGTACTTTACTCGTCTCTATGTCGATATATTTATTATTAAATGGACTGGATTAGCTTCAGGGGCTGTTGCAATAGACACATTGCAAGGCAAGTGATAGAATCTGAAGTCACGTTGCCATATTTCAGCTAATGCATTTACCACTCTGTGACCTCGGCCAATATGAAGCTCTCCAAATTAAAAATGTTCTTTATTGCACTAATTAAATGCACTAGTTATCTCTTTTTGATTTCTGTACAATGATAGAGTCAGAAAATACTTATAGAAACAGAGATAAGGAAATCAGTATCTGTTTAAAATAGCAGACTTTCTCCTCTGTGGTCCCTATCATTGGCTACATCAAAATTCTTCTATTTATTAAAAAGATTACACTTTGACCAAATGCCAACTATTAATCTATTTATTTTTTCAAACATAATCGGTTGCGGTTAGTTAAATCCAGATAGAAAGACGTTTTATATAAGGCATAGGTTAATAAGATTTGCAGGAGCTGGTTCAAGATACGGTATTTGGACCGAATCTAAACTATATTGCTAGTACTTGATTATCAACTGAATTCCCAGTAAACTAGATAATTATGTGCCTGAACTTAAACTAAATGCAAACAAGTGTTTGCTGCTCTTCTTACGACGTGATTTTGATCTAAAAAATGTTGAGTGTTGTGACCTAGAGGCCTCAAGTATTTATTTATGTGTGTATATGTATTTGTGTGCGTATATAATGAGTGAGTAAACTCATTTATACCTACCTAATAACATATACATATTTATACATTACCCGCACAACTTTGTCTGTCTGTCTCTCTCTCTCACTCTCTCTCTCTCTCTCTCTCTCTCATATATACAGGGTGGCCCAAAAGTAGGTTTACACTTATTCGACTGTCTCTTTCGCATTCATATATTAACAGTTTAGATCTTAATTATAAAAAAACTATGAAACCATTATTCAGCAAGATGGAGCACCTCCACACTATGCGTTGACAGTAAGAGACTACCTTAACCAAGCCTTTCCACAGCGTTGGTTTGGAAGACGGGGCAGCATCGCATGGCCACTACGTTCACCTGACCTGACACCAATGGATTTCTCTTTTGGGGGTATTGCAAAGAACAAGGTTTATGAGAAGAATCCCAAAACAGTAAATGAATTAAAAGATTACATTTCTGACGGTTTCATCTGAAATTGATAGAGATCGGAATTTGTACTGAACTGTGTGTCAGAGTGTTCTGAAGAGGTTTGAAGAATGTTGTATTGTTGAAGGAGGACATTTTGAGCATCTGAGAGATTAAACATTGTCTGTTTAAGATGTGCATCGACAATATGATTGTAAGATAGAAATTTAAATGTAATAAAATGCTTTAAAAG
>NC_068990.1:84317725-84318058 GCF_001194135.2 Octopus bimaculoides | reverse complement strand
TATATATATATATATATATATATATATATATATATAACGATATATGTTCTTTTTAAATTCACATCCGAAATGTCTGATTTTCTACGTCCGCTCGTCAATTTCACTAAACTCTTCTAATCAATTTTTCTTAACAATAATAATCTTACAGACGCAAACCACCACTAGTCTCTTTGGTTTCTGTTTCATCGTATATATTACATGAATGTATGTAAATATAAGTGTGTGTGTGTTCATATACGTGTGTGTGTGTTCACACACAATCGTGCGCTTGGGTTTACAGACGGGAGTGTAGTAACGCCTGCGCATGCGTAGAATTAAACAAGCAAGCGTTTC
>NC_068990.1:84317525-84317715 GCF_001194135.2 Octopus bimaculoides | reverse complement strand
CATTTTGAGCATCTGAGAGATTAAACATTGTCTGTTTAAGATGTGCATCGACAATATGATTGTAAGATAGAAATTTAAATGTAATAAAATGCTTTAAAAGAAAATTAAAGTACCTACGTGATAACACTGTAAACCTACTTTTGGGCCACCCTGTATATATATATATATATATATATATATATATATATAT
>NC_068990.1:84310485-84315519 GCF_001194135.2 Octopus bimaculoides | reverse complement strand
GTTGTCAAGCAATGCTAGGAGGACAAACACAGACTCACAAACACACACACACACACACACATATATATATACATATATACGACGGGCTTCTTTCAGTTTCCGTCTACTAAATCCACTCACAAGGCTTTGGTCGGCCCGAGGCTATAGTAGAAGACACTTGCCCAAGGTGCCACGCAGTGGGACTGAACCCGGAACCATGTGGTTGGTAAGCAAGCTACTTACCACATTAATACTTGTTTAAAATTTTGGCTCAAGACCCGCAATTTCGGGGTAGGGACTAAGTCGATTGCATTGATTTTATCGAAAGAATGAAAAGCAAAGTCGACCTTGGCAGAATTTGAACTCAGACCATAAGAACGGATAAAATGCATCTAAGCATTTTGTCCGGCGTGCTAACGATTCTGCTCGCTCGCCGTCATAATTAATGTCAATATATTAACACTAGATTTGTATTGATATGCATGTATATAAATACTTTAATATAGGCAGGAGAAAATGGTCATGGAACAGACACTAATAGTATGCTATAAATATGGTAGCACTAAACTACCTATGTGTATGGATATATATATACTTGCACGCGTACGTTTATACAAAGACAAACACACACATATTGGTGGATGTGAGATGAATATAATTTTTAAATGCGACTGTCGCTGATATAGCACTGTTATGTAGTTTGTTCGTCAGATATTGACTTGTAAGTAGTTGACATTATCAAAGATATTTATTCTTGTGCTAACATTTAGACACAAACTCGAGCTTCTTATTTATAGTATTTAATATATCACGTAAAGGACATTACATTTTTCAGTTAAACATAACAGTCGTATTCCAGAGCAATTTATATACGAAGCTACAGTTTCGCAGTTAACCAGACTATTTTTATACTTTCAACTCGTTCTCATCTCAGATTCCAAACATATTGGGACAGTTATGTGGTATTTCATCTCTTTGCAGCGAAGAAGCCACAATTTATAAAACAGAAATTAACTCTATAAAACAAACCTTGACATAGCACGTAAACAAAGTAAACACGTAACATAAATTAAGTTCAAAGAAAGATTCTACAATCACACTTACTTTTTTCGACTCATCTAAAAGAGGAATGCAAAAAAATAGCCAACTACATGTAGTAATTAAAAGAAAGAGGTTCTGATTATAACACGAAAGGAAAGATTATTGAGAAGTCGGAAATAAAAGAATCTTTGCACAGTTGAGAGAGAATATAAACTTATACTAAAAAAAACAACTATATAAACCTGATCTCTGAATACCAGGCCAGTATTTTTCAGGAAGTGTAGCCATTTTAAGAAGTAACTGAGACACAACCTAAATATCTGCCGCAAATGCACACAAGTTCATGGGCATATGTTAACATACTCATTTGTCTGTACCTTATTTTTCATTGCTCTTACTTTCTATTTCCGTTTTCTTGCTCTCTATTACCCGCCCTCTTCTATTGATACACTTTCTGCACGCCCTTACTAGACATGTATTAACTTCTCTTTACTTTTTTAGAATTTTGATCATTTCATTTATTTCTCACTACAACTAACGAGATTTATCGTACGATGAAAGAGAAATAACTAATTTATACCACCAAAAAAGTTATGCACACTAACGGAAACGGAATAGGTTATCAAATCCTCATTCATAAGAGATGAGAAGATAAAGGTAATTAATCTGACGGTTTTCCGTAGGACGAGAAATTGTGAGTAACCAGAATGAAAAATCTAGTTTTTGTATGATTTTATATATATATATATAATATTAGGGGAAAAATTCCCAAAATTTACAGGGAAAAATTCAATTTAATTTATCTAAATTAAATTAAATTTCACAATATATAATATATAAATATATAATTTAGAGAAAAAAAACCCACAATTATTTAATTCATCCATGAAAATCCAAAATCACATATAGAAAAATTTAATAAGTAAATACACTAAAAAGATCAATAATAGAAATAAAAAAAGTACAATGTAATAAATATTAAAATAGTAAAAATGACTACACGTGTTTCATAAGCATATTTTCAAATAGAAAATAAAAAAATCAAATAAAAATCAAATCGATTCAAAATAAATCGTTCTAAAATCAATTCTATTCAAAAATATAGCTAATCGTCAGGACAAAATACAACAATAATAATAAAATCAATGTATATATATCGACTAAGAATAATTATCAAATGAATTTATATAAAAATACTTATTTTACCAATAAATAAAAGAAAAATATTTAACAATACTACTGAAAATAAATGCAATACTTATCTTGTCCAAGCTTTAGTTTAAACTAAAATTTTAAACGTTATACTTTTAACTTAGCGTTTATTAGAATTAAGTCGCGTGAAAATATAGCGTAAAAAAAAGTAATAGAATAAAGAGATATATAAATATTTATTTAAGTATTTTCTTTTTATAAAATCAAAATGTATTTTAGCTGTAATCATAATAACAAATTAACTGTATTATAAACATTTACTGGAAAATTTTGAATTCTAAATAATTTTAAAGTCTAATAGTTTAAAACTAAAATACGTAAATTAATATATTTATATTAAATAAATTAATTAAAATATTTAAATTATTTATTTTATAAAAATCATAGTATCATTTAATTATTAATATATAATATTCACTAAAAATATTACCGTACTAATTAATATACACTTTATAAGTACAAATTATAACTACTACAATTAGTAAACATAAAATAGGGCTTATATATATATATATATATATATATATATATATATACACACATATATATACATATATACACATATATATACATATATACACACATATATACATATATATACACAATTAGCTAAACTTATTATATAAACAATTTAATTTATGTCTACATTTAATTTTACGTTCATCAAGGGAGTTAAATAAAGTATTATTATTATTCAATAATATCTCCTTAAATTCATTAGTACACAACATAGAAAAATGATTACCTATACGATAAGAAACGTTGTGTTAACAACAAACAAGATAAGGACAAATATCCGTCGAATGTAAATAATGTACAGAATTCCTCATCTCTTAAATATAGAACTGTACAACGTTTTTTGTTAAATAAAAAGTTGTCCAGAACACCAACTCTGGAACAGCCAACGTAAAATTGGCCGTGTGAAAAGCAGTGGGTACGAAGATCTCAACCAACAATTTTAAGAGATTGACCTTGAGATTTGTTGATGGTCATGGTAAAACTCAGCTCGATGTAGAATTGCAACCTTTTCAGGGGAAATAGGCAGTCAGAATGAATGAAAAGAACATATGGTCCCTGCATTTATTCCACAACGAATTCGCGTTAACCAAGTTACAGAAAACCAGCATAATAGCGAATAGATGACGAAGCTTCGACGGATAGACGCTTCTTCAAGCATGCTGTCATAATGATTGTCCGTATCGATTAGTCCCCGTTTAAAACAGGCGTCTTTGAATGTCTTGCATAATCGACCAACTAAAGTTAAATATCAGAAGCGAAGTTGAATCAATGATAATGTAAACCGGGTGGTATAAAATGAAAATATAACCTCACAAAATATTCCATCATAAAATCATGGGACCAATGGTGGTCAAAAAGACCAAAAATAGAATATTTTTAAGTCTTTGATTTATAGACTAACCCTTAAATGAACTTTTCCGTAATGTTGTTAACGTAAGGACATATTTTCAAGTATTAACATCATGAGCAAAACGATAAATAGTACAAAATCAAATGTTAAACTTAACACAGAAATATCTATCTATCTAACTATTTATCTATCTATCTATCAATCTATCTAACTATCTATTTCCATCTATCTATCTCTCTAACTATTTCTATCTATCTATCTAACTAACTATCTATCTGTCTGTCTGTCTCTCTCAATCCATCTCTCAATCTCTGCAACATCTAAACTGGTCATCTCTGAATCATAGCTGCCACCACTTTAAACACTTCCTGCCAGAATTTGTTCTGCCACACTGATGTTCTCATCTTCCTGTCCAGCATCACCACTTCTGCTTGCTTATGGACTTTCATTTCCTTCATAAAAACAGTGACATCACTATTCACACTGTCGCTCACTCGCTCCCACCTTCTCTCTCTATATACACACATATTTTTTTGTTTCTTTCTCTGCCCCACCACCCTCCATCAACTCTGGCATAAAACTTAAAACATTTATTTTGGGTTCTTGATATGAAACCGTCACCTCCATCAGCATCATAATCCTCCTCATCACCACCACTGTCAGTACCACAACTAGCATTGTCATCGTTTTCATCCTCATCATCATCATCAGCAGCAGCAGGGGCAGAAGCAGCAGCAATGTTGCTATCGTCATATCAAACACGACCAACTATAACCAACATCATCACCACTCATCATTAACCCTACAGCAACCCATTCACCACTACCACCACCACCACCACCATTAGGACTACAAGCATATCACCAAAATCAATAATAGCAACAGTTATCAGCACTACATTAATCATCCTCATCAACAACAACCAACAACACTACTGCAATTCCACCATCAGCAACATCATCATAAGCACAAACTGTCCAAGAAACAGGAACCTTAGTAAGTATTTGTAATGTCTTTGTAGATTCTTTTATAAAACCATATTACTCTACCTCCAGTATTTGAGTACTACTTTTTCCACCTTGTTTTACATATATGTGCTTATTTTGATATATATATATATATATATATATATATATATAAAACAAATAATAAATGAGTGTATGCATATACACGTACAAGTATGTGCATACCTACATCTACCTGTATATATAGGTGCATATCTGAGTACAGGACGTTGCAAACAAAACGTAGACAAAAAAATAATAACCAGAGTACAGAAAACACACAGGCCACATAGAGAACATTTTCCTTCATCAGCTGCCACCATTCTAACACAGGTGTTTCATATACATATATATAAATACAGTGTACATTTAAACACATAAGAGGTATCCATCTTATGTGTTTAAATGTACACTGTATTTATATGAATA
>NC_068990.1:84305162-84310355 GCF_001194135.2 Octopus bimaculoides | reverse complement strand
ATATATATATATATATATATATATATACATATATATATATATGAGGGTAAAGAACCCTTTTGGTCGTGAATAACCATGAGATTGCACCTAAAAAGTTACCCTCCAAAGTACAAGGCTGAGCAAGTTTGTTTATGGAAGACCAGCAGTCACTCATGCATACAAACCTCCCCTTATACAGCTTGGTACCATTGATGTTGCAACTTATTTCTACAGGTGAGTGTATTGGAACAACGGGAAATGAAGTGTCTTGCTCAAGAACATAACACATAGCCCAGTCCGGGAATTGAACTCACTACCTCGTGAATGTGAGCCCAATGCTCTAACCACTGAGCCATGCACCTTCATTATATGTGTGTGTGTAAGTGTGTCTATGTCTGTGTGTGTGTGTGTGTGTGACCGTCATAATCGTTTTACATCTTTCCATGCTGGCATGCAATGGACACTTCACCAAGCAACCACCTAGTACTTGGGTGCTAGGTATAACACACTGCCCAGTTTAGCACCTTACTTGATCTTCAATGCTAAGTGTAACACACTGCCCAATATAATGCCAGCACCTGATCCAAGGCAGCGAGCTGGCAGAAACGTTAGCGCACAGGCGAAATGCTTAATGGTATTTCGTCTGCCGTTACGTTCTGAGTTCAAATTCCGCTGGGGTCGACTTTGCCTTTCATCCTTTCGGGGTCGATAAATTAAGTACCAGTTATTGAAACTTGTCTCATGAAATTTTTGAAATAATATTCACTTGCTTTCTGTAATTTATTTCAAATATACACATAATATTTATGTACGTAAGTACATGTATATTTATACACACACACACAGGGTGTCCATGATTTACCTTTACAGTCGAACAATTCAGAAAAAAAAAAAGACAGAAAATAAGGATAACTCAAGAGAGTTTATTGGAAAACAAATAAAGTTTTGTTTTAGAAACATCAGAACAAATCCATGCAGGCACCATTTGTTGCATGCAACACACCCTGGTGATACAATAAATTGTAAAAGTTGTAATGATAATTTATAAACACCCTGTGTGTGTGTGCACGCACACACATCTGTATGCACATGTGCCTGTGAGTTCGTGTATAATCATATATATGTGTGTGTGTGTGTGTGTGTGTGTGTTCTTTTACTCATTTCATTCATTAGACTGCAGCTATGCAGGAGCGCCACCTTGAAAAATTTTAGTTGAATGAATCAAACCCATGACTTTTATTTTTTTAAGCTTGGTATTTATTCTATTGGTCTCTTTTGCCAAACCGCTAAGTTATGGGTGTGTAAACACACCAACAACTGTTGTCAAGCAGTAAGAAGAACAAACGCACACACAGACACACGCATACATATACAATGGGCTTCTTTCAGTTTCCATCTACCAAATCTACTCACAAGGCCTTGTTCAGCCTGAGGCTATAGTAGACGACACTTGCCCAAGGTTCCACACTGTGGGACTGAACTAGAACAGTGTGGTTGGGAAACAAGCTTCACATGTACACATGTTGACACACATAAACACACACACACACACACATAAATATGTATACATGTATGTAAACATTTTCATAAATAACTGATAAAGGCTGACAAATAGTGAATACAAAAAGAAGTGTTTTGAAAAGGAAAAGTTTATAGACGAATAAATAACAGAGTTGGGAGGAAAATGTTAATAAATTTATAAATGGCAAATGTTCTTTTTACTTTTGGGAAAACAACTGATTATTCATCATGCTATAATATTTCATTTCAAATTCAGGAACACCTTTAATCAATGACTTCTTGCAATCATTATATCAAAATCTGTTACTCAGAAATAGGTGCGTTTTTTTATCTCAAATTGGCTGAACCAAGCTGTATTAAAAGTACTTCTGTTAAGGCCCAGACCTGCAGGAAAGCTTCAAACTCAGCATAGCAAGTTGATAACACATTCCTTAATTATAGAACCCCATATCATCCCAGAACAACCTATTTTCAAAGGCATTCCAACTATACCCTGTCTTGTCTTGTTTTTAAGAATAGTGTTTCGAGGTACAGCACTGACTTTCAAGACTATAATAATTTGGAACCTCTCTAAACCCGCATAAATTTCTGAGCAGGAACTTCAAATTCTTGCTGCCACCAGACTAGTATACTGATTGTTCCTGTTTCACAGTACCTTGTCAAGCACAGTATTAACAAACTTGTATCATTTATACTAACATACATGTAGCAGTATCTCATTTAATCATTTAAGTAAATTTAATATTCTATTTTTTAATTTAGAGGTGACCACTCCTGCTTTGGAAAAAGCAGTCATCTGGAAAGGTTTTGGAACCAAAAGTTCTGGAAAATCAATGTTGTACCTGTATTCAATGTGTCCACTATTTTTTTTAAAAAAGATGTTTGAAAAATATTTGGCTGCTATTTCTAGCAGAAGAAGTGACTGTGTAGAGTCTTCCTCACTGAGTGCTTCTATTGCTTGCATTCTCGCATAGAATGCTCCTGCTTCTGGCATCAGTGAGCGATACCTCAGTGTGAGAGATACTCACAGTTTTGCAAAGTAAAATGAGCCCCAAGACAATATATATTAAGAGCAACTAATTAACTTGCTCAAGATAAGTAAAAGGAAAAAAATATTTCTTTTAAATTGTGCAACTAATGAGAAAAAATTAAGGAAAGTTTCTGGATTGTTCCCTTTAAATTGTAGATTTAAATAAACCAAAATATTTTATAGAAACAATCTCCCTCACATACACAACACAACACAAACATCTCTCTCTCTCTCTCTCTCTCTCTCTCTCAGACTTTTGTGAGAAATAAAGACACTGGTTGTGGTTGGGTTTATTATCAAAAGGAAAGACTGTTTTGGGTAAGAGGTGAATAACAAAAATAAAGATGGAATAGAATAAAATAAATAATACATTCTATGTTTTTTTTTGGGGGGGGGGGTTTCAAGGAAGGTGTTAAATGTTTTTTTTTTTCAAATTTTGCCAATAAAAAACAAAATTGGTTTAGAGAAAAAGGACTCTGTGGAAAGAGTAAATTTAGGAAGAGTTACAAATAAGGAGTCGAGAATACTCTCTTAGCATTCTCTCAATATTTTTCAAGGATCTCTGAACCAGATAAATATTTTTAACAACCATTGTAGACCATATGGAATTTGTGATTTGTGCTATGTTATTTTCTCAATACAACTTTTTCTCATCTTTGTGATTTCATTGCGAGGAAATGATCCTGTTTCTTTGAAAATTAACTGGAAATGAAGAAAAGGAAAAAAAAGACGTAAGTAAAGATGAAAAAAAATATTTTTACAATTATAATAAAAATGCATTTCTTAATTGGGGTAAAAAAAATAAAATTGTAATACATCATATAGAACTAGCCAAATATATGAGTGTGTATGTACATGCATGTACATATATGTACATGCACATATTAGTGTGCATGTGGGTGTGGGTGTTGTTTAGTCAAAGATCTTTGATCATAGACATTCCAGCGGTGACAATCTCCATTTTTTTTTTGAAACACAATGTTTTCAGGCCTTCATAATCCATTTATTTTTATATTTTCTTAAATGCTTTAAATTGCCTTCTACTAACGCTACTAAGATACTCTCAACTATTTCTGGATGGCATCTCTAATGAATAGCAACTGCAGTCAGGGCAAAGCTGATAACACTGGACTTCACAGAAGAAGTTGGACAAGTAACATGGAAGAGGTTGTAAATCACATAGCGAGCTCATCCATCTTATATCAGCAATGGTGATGATGACAATGACGTCAACAAGCAAGACGATGACAAGAGTAAGGGTGAAGGTGAGGGAGAAGATGCTTACCTCCATGAAACTATGACAATGTTTCACCAAAGGGTTTTTTACTGAACTCTGAATTATGTGAACAGCTTCAGGAAAATCTTTACAGGCCAGAATTTTATCGCTGTTCATTGAGATCAAAGTGAAAGCAACTCGCAGTAGGATCTTGGAACCTTCATAAAACAAGGCATCCCAAATGCGTAAAACAGTCTGCAAAAACAAAAACAAGAGGGATAGTAAAGAAAGGAGTGAATAAGTGTGAGAGTGAGAGGACAACACCCAACAAAAATAATATAAAGTTCACAATTCTGAAAAAGTTTCACAAAGAAAGTGTAGTAACGCCTTTATAGCAGACAACATTTCCGGTAAGCTTATCCACGCATGCGCAGGGACTAGTTCCGGAAGGAACACGGGAAGAGTCTCATGCGCATGCTTGGTGATTGGACATCCAAGTTTCACACCCTTATTCATTCTCTTTCTCGGCCGGCCAGCCATGAGCCTGGACGTATCAAGCAGTCTCTCCAACATTCCAACTCTGGAGACAGCTCTTTCCAACATTCCAACTCTGGAGCTAGACAAATAACCAACCAACATCATTGACGGCGTCTCAGCAACCAAAGGGCAAAGTGCTGCCTATTTCCTCTGTAAATAAATATTGTTGTGTTGATAGTTCAGAATCTGCGTTCCGTTGTTTCTTCAGAATTTAATGTACGGAAGCAGGTATACACCTAATGGTGTATAACCACTTTCCTAAAAAAGAAACAAATGAAGGAGATATGGGCTCAACAAGCTGAACCACTTGTAAACTATCTAGGAAGGCAGTAATTCTAAGTAAAAACTTGTGTGCCTCTACACCAGTGTTTCTCAACCTTTTTACCCTTATGCAACCCTTAAGATTAATTACATGTTTCACAGAACCCCTGCACATAAGAAATTATATGCCATATCTTACTCATATCTTTTTCATTGTAGTTCACGTGGTAAATAAATAAATATACAATTAAAAGGGTAAAGGTTTATCAATTTATTAATTTATTAATAAATCAACAATTAATAATTTTTACCAAGCCCTTCGGTATGTAAACACCATTATCGGTGGAGAACTTATTTAAAAGTTCTTATACATTTATAAACATAATTAAGGGATCAGCAAACACTGTTGGAGCCTCAGCTTTTTTAGCTGCTATTTCTGAACTTCGGTATGTGGTGAAGCAAATGTTTGCTGATCCCTTAATTTTTTTAATGTCCTGTACCCATATATGCATGTATATATACATATATACGTAGGTATGTACATATATGTATGGTTATATGCATATATTTATATATTGTTTATACTATTATATGATCGAATGCCATGCATCCTTTTCCAAGTAAGTTTTATATATATATATATATATAT
>NC_068990.1:84299153-84305152 GCF_001194135.2 Octopus bimaculoides | reverse complement strand
GGCATCCAGCTGTAGAAACTCTGCCAAATCAGATTGGAGCCTGGTGTCGCCTCCTGGTCCACCAGTCCTCAGTCAAATCGTCCAACCCATGCTAGCATGGAAAGCGGACGTTAAACAACGACGATGATGATGATGATGATGATATATATATATATATATATATATATATATGGTTGTTATATTTTTTGATAACATAATAGGTTAGATAGGATGATGTCTATATTATGATATTACAATAACCAATAATACGTTGTGCATGTATAGTAATATTACAATGATCATGAAATTAGCATTAGCTTATCTCACTCTTTCTCGCGGAATCCCTAGGAATCTTTTGTGAAACCCTAGGGCTCTGGGGAACCCCGGTTGAGAAATGCTGCTCTACACAGTCAAATGGTTGAGTAGAAGTACCTCCTACTAGCTCATATTACCTTATTATATTTGTCCCAACATTACTGTACCCCTGGTATCCAGAAATCTAATGTGATGTTGGGAATATCAATGAAGAGCCCACTCCCATAGAATATCTCAAGAGAGGATGCATGAGAATGGCACAATATTGCCAGTTTTAGAATGGTAGATTGACAGAATCATTATGGGACCAGGCACAATACCTTGTGGTATTTACTTACTGAAATTGAACCCAACCTATGACAACTTTACTTTTCCTCCTTCTGGAGACATTAAATAAGTATCAGTCAAGTACAGAGACTAATTCAATCAACTGTTCCTCCTAATTAAAAAATGATACTGTTTTTTCTAAGCCCAGTGGAAGATTTCCATTCATTACTACAAGCTAATAAAATAGTTGACAATTATACAACTAACACTGAACTGCACTTCATCATGGTACCTATTTAAAGTTATATAGACTTAATGTGCTCAACTGAAGTGGTTAATAAGTCGCACATTAAATACTTTTTGAAATTTTGGTGTGAAATAAAAAAAATCTTATGAGACCCCAACTGTAATAGTAAGAAAACCTGCAGAAAAATTAACTTAAGTTATCGTTGTTTGCAGAAAGGTAACTCAAGTGAATCAAAAAGGCAATTTCCAGTGACATGGAATAATAGTTTCAATTGTAATTAGGAGAAGCATGACATGGAGAAAATTATAAGATCCTGTTTTGCCAGGAAGGGGACATGGATGTTGAGTTGAACATGTTTGTCAAGGAGCAGGAATACCTGTGTCAGGTGATGAGATAACATTTGATGAACTTGACTGGTCACACATCTAACATTTCAATGTTTGCATATTTACATAAAAAAAATAGGAAGATGAGGGGAAGCCACCAAAAATATTTTCTCACCTCAACTGGGGCAACATCTGCATACATACAAATGAACCACTTAGTTCCAATAAGCATCCAGGGAACACCCAATGATACAAGATGTCTGTGAACTTCTGGTAATTTCCAACTAGAAAAAAAAAAAGAAAAGTTATTTAGTCATATGGAGGTGAGCTGTAGCTGCTATGTTTATTGTTAATCAGTGCCAATTCAGTTCTGATCAAACAGACCAATGAGGTTCCAGCTGTAATCACCACACTTTTTCAAACATAGTGTATCTAGGTCCACATTATCTAAAGTGACCTTTCCCTTTTTAAGATGATACGATGTGATTCTGTGGAGATTTGTCTTCTATTTCGTGCAGGTAGAGGGAGCACATAAAGAATCCTTTATTGGCCAGACAAATACAAAAGTCAATGAAATTGAAAATGACTTCTACTGAAATTTCTAGTTTTATGTTTATGTTAAAAAAATTATTACCACAGAATAAAAAAAATTAGAAAAAAATGCTAAATGCTAGAAAAAGTATTTTTATATCCCCTGTAGTAAACTAAGCAAACATCAATTATTACGGGGTGAAGGAATGAGAAAAAAATCAGAATCATAAACTAAAATACCTTACTTATAGATCTCCACATTCAGAGTTCAAATCATATCAGGACAAAGTTTACTTCGTATTCCTTAGGATTAATAAAATAAATACCAGTGATATACTGAGATGGATTTGGTAGAGAAGTGATTAGTGGAACGACAAACTAGAATCTCCTACAATATTTGCTTTCATTCTTCTATATTTTGAGTTCAAATCCCAAAGACAGTGGTTGCAAAAAAGAGTAATGCACTATATTAAAATGCCTTACCGTATTTAGTGATTGTGTTGGGTACCTCTATCTTATGTATTCAAATACTACCAGGATCAACTTTACATTTCATTCCCCAGTCATTTATAGAATAAGTATCAGGCATGCATTACATCAGTGGTTCTCAACTGGGGTCCATATGGCCCCTGTGGGTCCATATATGATTTTGGGAGTCCACACAATAAAATAGTAAGTTGGGGATCCAGAATAGTATTTTAAGGGCCCCTGAAAAAATTTTGCTTTAGATGTATATACTGGTACGTATTGCAAGAAATAGCTTGGTTTCTTTCTCTAACATTTTACATAATTCAACCTACACAAGTTAATGTGTGGAAAACAAAACAGGAATTTTGAAAGAAGTTTCTATAAAACTAATTTTTAAACATTGAATGGCTATGGGGATCCACCAGAATAAAACAGTAATCAAAGGGGTCCATGGATAAAAAAAAAATAGTTGAGAACCCCTGCATTAGACTGATCTCATGAGAAAAACAGTGTTTCTCTGCTTTTATTTAAAAAAATTTTATTTATCTATTCAAAAATTAGCCTATTACAAAATAGGATACCTACATTATACTTAGGAATATAATAGACAAGTTATACATCCGTCACATAACACATTTAACTGTTACACCACTTATATATCAAACTATAACTATAAATGTAACACCAATTACGTAACTATTGTGCCAGTTATATAACAGTAACAACTGTTATATTGCTGTTACTTCGGTTACAACGATGTAAAACTAATTATATAGTTGTTACACCATTTAGTTATACGATAAAAACATTTAGCAAAATGCTGAAAGTGAGTGAGAAGTATTTTTTATTGCCGTATCTTTTTTTAATTTTTTTAATTCTGTTTATTCTTTCATTCATTTGTTGTTTTCAATCATTTTCTAAGTTGAACGGTCAAGACATTCCCATAGCTTTTCAATGTTGAGCCACAGATTGGTAACTTTTTGTTTCACAAAAGAAAAACTTAACTAACTTTATTCATTGAATTAATTTATTCTTCATATAAATAAACTATTTACATTATTTCTACTTTCTTTCATCTTCACTGCATAAATTACTTTAACTAACTTTTTCCTGCTGTCTAAAGAAAAACTATTTTTTCTGAACGAGTTATTTCCCTTGGTTAAGAGTTATGTCCCTTGATATAGATATGCTTGAAAGCGTGCTGCAGAATAATTGTTTTTTTTTATTGAGCTTGCATACTATCAGTTTTCTAAATGCAAACGAGAGTCACAAGTCAATGACACACAGGCACACAGGCACACACACACACACACACACACACACACACACACACACAGCAGTGAACTAGTAGAATTGCTAAAATATTACCTGGTAGGTCTGGTAATGTTTGTTCAAGTTCTCTGCATTCTAAATTCAAATTTTACTTTTGCAATTTTCATGAGTAATCAAGGGTTATTAGCTCCACTTAAGCAGTTCTATGATTGAATGTATATCATCCACGACTACCCTGTCTTTCATTTTGAAACATAGTATATCTGGATTACCTTATTCAATATGTCCTGCCAGTTTTAAAACAATACATTGTTACCTGAAGGAGATTTGGCCACTATTTCTAACTGATCAAGCAACCATACAAACGCTCCCTCATTGGCTTGTGACATGTTTAAAGTAATTAATAATGGTAAAAGATTAAACAGACGAACCTCACAATTTGTCCCAACAACTCCTGCTCAGCTTTAAGTGCTTTCATGTCAGGATTATAAAAATCTACAACAGAAGACAAAGAGAAAATATTTTCAAAAAACTAAAACAGAACAGAACAACTATATTCCATTAATTTCTATGTTAAAAAACTTAGAATTTTATATTTCAATGAAATTAATGCCAGTCAAGTATTATGTCAATATAATCAATTATTCAATTATACATGTGACCTTGTTTATCATTGATTCATTTATCACTGACCTGGGATAACATGATATGCTCTACTGTGAACCATGTTATGCTTATCATGGATTGATCTGTGATAACATGTGTTTTTGTATCACAAAATCATATCCCAGCAACCATCCACACTACGTCAAATAGAAGCAGCTGTTTACTCACACATACATACACACACACACACACACAAGCAGTTTCTGCACAGTTTCTGTCAACCAAATTTCATTCACAAAGTATTGGTCAACCTAAGGCTACAATGAAAACCTTTGCCCAAAGAGTCATGTAGTGTAATCAAACAGGAGTCCACATAGTTTTGAAAAAAAACTGCTTAAACACATGGCTATGTCTCTACAGCTTTCAGAAATGAGATAAAATACTATTAAACATTTATTTAATCTAGAACTCTTCCATTTCTGACAGAAAAATAAGATTATTGTTATCATTCTTATGTTGTTAAAAAAATCTCAGAAACGTGAACCAACCTGGTAAAATCTCATTCATTAAAGTGTCCATTAACCAGAAGACTTTTTCTTGATTTTTCACAGTTATAAGCAACAAACCAGCTACAAAATTCATACCCTGTTTGAAATAAGAAAATGACTTTAAGACATTGCCAAGTAAAACAAAATAAATATGTTAAATGACAGGTTTATATACAAATAATACACTATAGTTCATTCAAACATTTCATGTAATCCAGTCAAATTGTAATTAAGATCAAGGAATGTCCATATTCTTTTCTACTCGAGGCATAAGGCCCGAAATTTTTGGGGAAGGGGACAGTTGATTAGATCGACCCCAGTACACAACTGGTACTTAATTTATCGACCCCGAAAGGATGAAAGGCAAAGTTGACCTCGGCAGAATTTGAACTCAGAACGTAAAGGCAGAAGAAATACTGCTAAGCATTTCGCCCAGCATGCTAACATTTCTGCCAGCTCGCCGCTTTAGGAATGTCCATATTATAAGACAGAGTTAGTTCTAGTGTATTTATGGCAATGAGGTAACTCTTAGGGTATTGTTGATGGAGGGAGAGGGGTAAATTTGAGAGTATTGCTGAGATTGAGATAAAATGAAGAAAAGGTTTGTTATTGTTGGGACTGGATAGTAACCAGGTAATCTTTCCCACATAAAACCAGTGACCTACAGTGCTAGCATGGCTAACATTGGTGAATCATAATAACTGCGATTCCTACATTAGAATATTGGTCATATATCTGGAGTAATTTAACTATTAGACAACACAGACATTCTGGACTACATCCAAAATGGCCTGTCCAACTGACTGGCAAACTTTCACTTACTGACATACCCACACACCCCACCTTTTCTCTCTATCTCTCTCTCTCCTATAACTACAACAGTTCCTGCTCCTATAAAGCAGCAAGTTGTATGTCTCACCTAACTCAAACCCAAATATTACACCTGCCCCTCTTCCTCTTATCACTCAAACTCTACCCTGAATATTTCCCAATCACCTTTCTCTCAGAACAACAATCCCTTGTATTCTCCCTCTTAACATCAATTTATATTTAAGCTTGAACATTATCTGCATCAAAAATAAACTATTTGTGGAGTACCCGTCAGAGTGTAAGTATCTTGAGAGAAAAGCTGAACATTAGAAGCATCAGTTGTGGCGTGCAAGAGAGACGATTGCGCTGGTATGGACATGTGGTGAGAATGGAGGAGGATAGCTGCGTGAAAAAGTGCCACACCCTAACAGTTGAGGGAACCCGTGGAAGAGGTAGGCCCAGTAAGACCTGGGCTGAGGTGGTGAGGCAAGACCTTCGTACATTGGGCCTCACCGAGGCGATGACTACGGACCGAGACCTTTGGAAATGTGCTGTGCGTGAGAAGACCCGGCAAGCCAAGTAAGATCGTTGCCAGTGCCCCTGGACTGGTTCTTGTGCGGGTGGCACATG
>NC_068990.1:84282874-84299128 GCF_001194135.2 Octopus bimaculoides | reverse complement strand
GGCACATAAAAGACACCATTTCGAGCGTGGCCGTTTTCGTGCGGGTGACACGTAAAAGCACCCACTACACTCTCTGAGTGGTTGGCGTTAGGGAGGGCATCCAGCTGTAGAAACTCTGCCAAATCAGACTGGAGCCTGGTGTTGCCATCCGGTTTCACCAGTCCTCAGTCAAATCGTCCAACCCATGCTAGCATGGAAAGCGGACGTTAAACGATGATGATGATGATGATGTGGAGCATCTGAGAAAACTCATGAATGCTGGTCCTCTTTAAACAATGAAGGAAAGTTAATTTGGTTATTGCGAGTTAAGTGTCTAGAAACTGGACACAAGCTTTGTTGATCCCAAGGCACGAACTGCCAACCTCTTGGCTCATTGGTTGATTCTATGTCAATTTGGCTATCTAAGCTCTCATATATCAATGATGCACTGGGGGAATAACTCAGTGGATCATACTCTAGTCCTATAAATATTAATAATATGGTAAAGTAGATAATTCGGGACATACTAGGTTAAGTAGGTTGATGATTGGATAGACACTCCATTATATTTATATCAAAGAAACAGAGAAGATAAAATAGAATTGGTTTTTGCCATTAGAAATGAAGTAGTTGATCTGAGAATATTTAAGAAAATAAATTAAATAGATTTGTTTAAATATTTCAATTTATTTTCCAGGCTGCTTTATAGACTGGGCTGGAATAGATTATAGCTTACAGTCAACAGATGAATTTATATTCCATTTTAAGAGGGAGAGGGGAGAAGGGGGAGAGATGGGGAGGGGGTAAAGCAGTACAGAAACTAGGCTTGCTTAACCATTCTGGTTCCTGCTGAAAATGAGATAAAATGCTAAATCTAAGGTGTTTCGAATGTAAAGGGTTTCAACAATTTAAGTCACTTCATAAAACTGTTTGATGAGAATTGGATAAATGTAAAGTAAAATTTAAGAAAAGAATGGAATAATGAGGGTCATTCATGATTTAAAGATATAAACCTTGGAATTTTCACTCAAATGTTTTTAAATAAATAAGTACTAAATAAACTGTCTGAAAAATAGATGGAATGGTCATAGCAGGATTGCTTTTACTCTCTTGTTTCAATCAATAGACTGTGGCTCTAATAGAGCATCACCTTGGAGGTTTTAGTCAGTTAAATCAACTACAGTACCCAAGTCTGGTACTTAGGTTGGTTTCTTTTTGCTATGCTACAGTGACATATATACTAACCAATACCCAGGACCTAATGCTCACGAGTTCAACAACATAACTACTAGGCCATGTACCTTTATGGAAAAAAAAAGAAAAGAAAGAAACAGGAAAGCAACAGCTAAAAAAAACGTGATCAAATGTTTTGATTGGTCAGTTACTTCTGATTTATTTTAAGATGACCAGTAAACAATAACAACACCAAGCACAAGCCGATGAGGTCATCTGATTATCTTAAACAAAAATGAAATTATCACAACTTGAACATCTTTGACCAACCTGGGACTAAAGAAAAACAACATCAACAACAACGGTAGGTATAAATAATGTATTGCAGTCGGTCATTTATAAAGGTATAACTCTAAAAATTAAAAACAAAAATTTGCACAAACAGCAGGTGGATTATAAACTGACAGCCCTTATCTCATTCTGATGTACTGTGACAAAGAAAAATATGATTAATTAATTAACTCCAGAAAATTTGGATACTATTTAACCAGATGTGGTATGTTCAGTTTATTTGATATCATTAAAAAAATTCACAAAGCAATTAATAATCAAATTATAATAATCCTTTCTACTATAGGCACAAAGCCTGACATTTTGGATGAGGGGGCTAGTTGATTAAATTGACTCCAATGCTCAACTGGTATTTATTTTATCGACCCCGAGAGAATGAAAGGCAAAGTCGACCTCAGCAACATTTAAACACAGAATCTAAAGACAAATGAAACATTGCTAAACATTTTGCCTGGCAGTCTAACAATTTTGCCAGCTTTTCCACCTCCCTATAGTTAATAATAATAATAATAATAATAATAATAATAATAATAATAATAATAATAATAATAAAGAAATTAAGGCAAATAGACCAGATATAGTTGTCAAAGATCATGAAGAAAAAAAAAATGCTTTCTAATTGATGTATCAATACCAGCAGATGACAACGTTTCTCTAAAAGAAATGGAAAAACTTTCAAAATACAAAGACCTGGAAATAGAGATAACTCGAATGTGGAATCTAAAAACAGAAACAATTCCTATCATAGTAGGTGCCTTAGGTATAATAAAAAAAATATTCAGACAAATACATAACAAAAACACCAGGACTTACAAATATATATAACATACAGAAAATTGCACTACTGGGTACTGCACACATTCTACGCAAAACACTTTCAATACAGTAAACATAAGAGCACCACAGCAAACCACAGCACATACCCAAGGCGCACAGAGCTGCGCTCGGTAGTGAAGTGAAAGCACGTTATAAAAATAAAACTACTGAACAATAATAATAACAACAACAACAACAACAACAACAACAACTACAATAATAATAATCCTTTCTACTGAAAGCACGAGGCCTTGAAATTTTGAAGAAGGGAATAAGTTGATTACATCGATCCCCAATGTTTCACTGGTACTTAATTTATTGACCTCGAAAGATTATTAGTATTAAAGATTTGAAAACAAAAATTTTTACCTGGCAGTATGCTATTTTCTTATTCTTTATTGCTAAGGCTTTGAGAACGTTGTAGAGAGGGACTTGTAAGCTGCTCTCTGTATCATTTGTGTCACTGAAATAAATATTCTCAGGAAATGTTCGATGAAGATCTGTGAAAAAGAGATTTAAACAATATTTAAGAAACAAGCAAGTACAAACACACACACACACATGCATGCACACAATGATTTGGGCTAATTAGCTTTAAAGGAAATTAACTGGACAGGGTTACAAACAGAACTTTTGTTGACAATTCTATAACCTTACAATTTGATCAGTTCTGCCTTTCATGAAAAGGTTTACTTGATATAAGAAGTAAATTAAGACTTAAATCATATGGAAATATTTTTAGAAATGTCAACCTCATTATGGGTTTCTGGTTAAACACATTTCAAATGGTTTAATCTGCCACCACCATCATCATCACCAGGTACCATACACACACACACACACACACACACACACACACACACACACACACACACACACACGTATCATCATCATCATTTAACATCCACTTTCCATGCTGGTATGGGCTGGGTGGTTTGACTCAGGACTGGCAAGCCAGAAGGCTACACCAAGCTCCAATCTGATCTGGTCAGGTTTCTACAGTTGGATGCCCTTCCTAACACCAACCATTCCATGACTGTATAAGCTACAGATTCCTAATCATTGGTTTGGGAAAATCGTTTGTTTAAAATAAACTGGTGTCTTTTTTTTGTGGGGGGGGGTGATAACTCAGTTCTTGCATAACTGAGTCTCACCTTTGCAGAATTTTATAACTGGAAAGGATATACTACAGGCCTATAAATTGATTAAGAGTAGCGCTAATGATCTAAGAAACATTTGTTTTGATAATAAACACCACATATTAATCTACTTTAAATTTGACAGGCTTGATATATAGCTTTTTAAAGTCATTGACTACTATTGTACCTTGTCTAAGAGTGGCCACTGACTATTGATTAAAAGTTTTATTCTTTCGAGAAACATGAAATTCTCTCAAAATTCCTTTATAAATATAACTGAAAGAATAATCAATAAAACTCAATCTAAGCTGATAATATTAGTGCTAATTAGCTTAATTTGAAAATTATTCCCACCTAGTTTGATGCTTTCTTCTACTTTCAAATCCAAAGTCTGTGACTGAAGTTCTTGATATAAGCTTGGGTTATTCTTCATATATTTGTCTGCTTTGGACAGTGACATCCAGGCCTACAAAAAAATATACAGTTACAAACAAAATTATACAAAAACACATACAACAAAGCAAATATATATCAATACAACAATGAAGAGTTTTCATGAAATGTTTCCATTCAACGTCCAGCTGTTCAGTAATGGTCACAACACTTGAAATGATGTGCAACATAGGTGTTCCTTAGCATTAAGCTGTAAACTTTCACATGTCGTATCATTGCTGTTGCTAAACCCGATAAACATTTCAGTGTTGCATGGGCATGATTATCTGGTTAGGTATGTCCTATAATATAGCAGACTGATAATCCTCTTATTATCTAAAGCCTTACAATGTAGAACAGACACAACCATCCAGCTAAGTGCTGTAGTTTAGTACATGCACAACGATATAACTATGTCCATAATGTGGTTTCGGGTCCTGATTGCAGCTACATTACCTTATTCACTTTAGTGTTTCAGTGGGTTAAGGAAAGAAATAAGAGAGAACGGTTCCCATAGTCTTTGCCTGCATGATCAGAATGAGGGCAGTTATGGTCTCACTTGGCTTGCCGGGTCTTCTCAAGCACAGAATATCTCCAAAGGACTCAGTATACTTGTCGTTGCCTCCATGAGGCCCAACGTTCGAAGGTCATGCTTCACCACCTCATCCCAAATTTTTCTGGGCCTATCTCTTCCACAGGTTACCTCCACTGTCAGGGTGTGACACTTTTCCAGACAGCTGTCCTCATTCACATGCAACACATGACCATACCAGCACAATAAACAAGTGTATTGAAACTGTGTGAAATAAGGGTTAGTGAGTTCAATCACAACCATAACATATTACCTATCATATATCTATATATATATATCTATATATATATATATATATATATATACATATATAGTATTTTTAATAAATTGATTTTAATTGAGTTTTTACCTGTAATTTTGGATTTTATCCCCAATATTATCATCATATATACACATATCATCATCATCATCATCATCATCGTTTAATGTCCACTTTCCATGCTAGCATGGGTTGGACGATCTGACTGAGGACTGGTGAAACCAGATGGCTACACCAGGCTCCAATCTGATTTGGCAGAGTTTCTACAGCTGGATGCCCTTCCTAACGCCAACCACTCTGAGAGTGTAGTGGGTGCTTTTACGTGCCACCGGACCAAGGGCCAGTCACACGGTACTGGCAATGGTCACGCTCAAAATGGTGTTTTTTACGTGCCACCTGCACAAGAGCCAGTCCAGCGGCACTGGCAACAACCTTGCTCAAATGATTTTCTCATGTGCTACCAGCAGAAGTGCTAGAAGGCGACGCTGGTAACGATTAAGGCGATGCTGATAATGATTTAGACAATGCTGGTAATGATTAAGGCGACGATTAATGCGATCTATCGTGGCAAATGCCAGACAGAGGGGTCACACAGGAGAGCTAGGAAGAAGGGGGGATAATAAAGTAGTGGTGATCCCAAAACGAAGGTGCATGTGTATGTGAGAGCGTGTATGTGTGTGTGGAAGGAGGCTGGTGTGCATGTGTAGGTGTGTGGATGATGGTGTAGGTGCTGGAAGTGGTCAGTGCTAGTGTGTGCAGGGTGGTGTGATGTAGTTTGGTGTGGTATGGTGGTGTGTGGTGTGGTGGTGTATGATGTGATGGTGTTCGGATGTGGGTGAGACGAGAGTGGGGGAAGCAAGGGTGGTGTCTAAGGGATGGGGTGGGATGGGATGGGATGTATAGGGATGATGTATATAGCAAGGGTTATCAGTTTAAATAGGATTTACTTAATTAAGAATTAGTAATAAGAAATAATGAGAAATTTGATATGATTGTGTGCATGTATGCATGCAAGAGAAAGAGTAAGAGAGAGATAGTACACATGTTAGCATATATGTGTAAGTACAGTCTGCAATAGGGAATGTTTAGTTCACAGGACAAGTAGAGTAGTTTGTGGTGGTCCAATAGCATGTTGGTTTTATAATAATATAAATCATCTTAATATTGGGTGGGAACAGCTTAGATAAGATGTTAGTTGACTTCAGACAGAGCTACAATCAACAGTGGTAATTGTTGTTGTTATTCTTGTTGTTGAACAGCCTGAGACTATTGTTTTCTTTATGTTTTAATCATGATTCATGGGTAAACGTCTGGCAAAACGATATATAATGATGTCGTATGTAAGGGAAATAATTCTTTCAAGTCAGTTTTCACTTTTATCAAAATAATCAAAAATAAATAGATAAAAATCATTGTATTTACTCTTTTATTCACAACTGGCTTTTTAAAATGTTTTTCGTATATTAACAAGGGAAAAAACTCGAATTCAAAGAGAGAAAGTTCAATGGAAAATCAGGGAAAAGTCAAAATTTTATAACAATAAAATTATAAATTTATATAAAACATTTAAAATTCAAATAGAGTTTAAATTAGTTGAACTGGAGTAGCAGATTTTTCATGCAACTATATCATGCACAAATATCAACTTTTATGATACAATACTAGATTCTACACATCACCTCCACTAACAAATAAACCATACATCTTGTTCCACTCAAAATTAATTGGAACACAAGATCAGTGCATTTCATTAGAAATATGGCTATGGAAAGGTTAAGAACTGTAAAAGACATTTTATATATGATTTTCTTCTACTTTCTATAAAATTAAAGAAAAAGGGCAGCATCTATAACTCCTTTTTCAGTGCCTCTGTCACTGGTAGAGGAGGAAGAAAGGAAATTATCCCCAAATCAGAAGCTTGGCTTAACTGCTTGCAACAAAGTCAACTTAAAGACCCCCCAGCATTAGGTGGTGCTATTAAACCAGGTAAAGGATTAAGTCTGTTACTCATGTGCTGGAACATACCCAGCAATGAGCTTTCACACAATTCTTATCTACAAAATTTCACCCACAAGAATTTGGTTAAACCAAAGCTTGGTAGAAGAAACTCTCGAGGTACCACAAGTGTGTTTACCACAGTACCTAGTAATAGAATTACTGTTGTTCTATTAAAAATATTGATATTGAATTAACTTTTGTGTATTTCATTTTGAAATATAAAAAAGCTAGGAAAATTTATGCAATGAATTTGAACTTCATACTTACTGTTGCCCGATATTCATTTGGTATTCCTTTCCGACAGAAGCGTTTCACTGAAATAGGTGAAACACAACATTAAATTAATCAAAAAGGTTGCTGCTAAAAAAATGAAATTCTAAAATAGAAAATTAAATTAGCCTACTTTTTATATTTCACTTCCACTTCTCATTCCATTATATAAGAGAAATTTTTGTCCCAATTATTAAACATCATTTTACATTCACTCTCCATGATGCCATGACTTGGATGAGTTGTACTATTTTTACTGAATTCTTATTTGGAACTGCTGCCCTCCAAGATTGGTCAGGGGATCAGGATCACTTGGTCATTGCTTCATCTCTTCTGCAGCAAGAGTGATGAGACAACAAGACACAGTTTCCATCAATAGGTTGAAACCAGCCCATCTCAATATTGACAGCCCCATCCAAATAGCTAAAGTACCAAATAGGGGCCACCCCACGCAAATAACACCAACCCTTGGCAAGGAACAGTCACCAAAGAGCCGAGTAACCACATGCACAGGCAGGACAGTTAAAATGTCTTCCTTGTTACAATGACAGTCAACAGTTCTGGTGGGGTGCAATATGTAGAGCACTGTCCAAGGACTTATGTCAGATGAACTGTAGGGGTGTAATATGTAGGGCACTGTCCAAGGATTTATGACAGATGAACTATAGACAAGAAATTCATTGTGGGCTAGCTAAGGAGGTGGTCAGCAGTGAAGTTGACTTCTGGTTAAGCAGGCATGGACTGGCCCTTATATATTTAACTGGATAAATCTTTCACTGACACATTCTGGGTCTCTGGTAATTTATTTGTTTATAGCTTAACTAAATCTATACATGCACATTTGTGTTGGTTCCACTATTGCTTGACAACCAGTGTAGGTTTGTTTACATCCCTATCACTTAATGATTTGACAAAGAGTGATAGAATAAATACCAAACTTGAAATCACGACCGACTGGGTAGATTTGTTCAACTGAAACTCCAAAGTCGGGCAGCAGCCCAAAGATCAAAACAAATGAAAGAATAGAAGAATATATATATATATAAATAAATAAGGTGCAGACATGGCTGTGTGGTAAGAAGCTTGCTTCCCAACCACATGGTTCCAGGATCAGTCCCACTGCATGGCTTACAAAGAATAAGTCCTGGGGTCGATTTGCTCGACTAAAAGCAGTGCTCCATCCAGCATGGCCGCAGTCAAACGACTGAAACAAGAATATATACACACGCACACACACATTCATTCATTCATATACACATACAGAGAGAGAGAAAGAAGGAGATCTGCTGGTCTATCTTGACTAAGAAAGAGAGTTGGTGGTGACAGTGTTATGAATGGTGATTGTGGTGATGGTGGTAGTGGTGATAGCTATTTACAGCTAATGGAAATGCTCAAGGGGATGGATAGTGGTGAAGAGAGTGGAGTGGAATCGGTGGTGGTGATGGTGGTGGTGGTGGTGGTGGTGGTGACAATATTGTTTGTTATCCATTACAAAGAAGAAAAAAAAAAGAAATAAATTAAAACAAACAAACAAAAATGGCGGGTGAGGATTTTGTGACCTACTTTGAAAAGATTATGGGCCAATCACAATAGAATAACCACTTGGAAGTTTGGCACTTGTGTTACATGACAGATAAGAAACCATAAAGAATGCATGATTGAGGATTTCAAAGGGAAAAGAACAAACATGTCACTTGCTGTGTTTAGTAACCTACCCCATCACACACAGACACACAGACAGACACATGCCTTTGAATGTTACATACACTGTCTTAGGGGCTTTATCAACTGTAACATTATCATCATCGTCATCATCATCATCATCATATTGCAAATACCAGTTGTTACTGTAGAAGGAAGTCAACAGCTCCAAGACTTAATCAGCACCATCATCATCAAAATCGTCAATGCCTCAAACCAACGAGAGACCCATGATGCAGCCACTTAACTTGGTAGAAATAGCAAACAAATGCCTCCAAAATCACACACTACCATCTTTAAAAAAAAGCAGGGCATTTTGGATGATATAATCCTGGACATGCTCTGCTGGAATAAAAATCAAGGTGATTACAGTTGGGATGCTTTCAATCACAGGTATAAAGACAGAGGGTTATCCTGGGGTTAAATAACTGCACTAATAGCACCAACAATATCAGAAATTATCATAGTTGTAAATCAACAGCCCCAAGATCTAATCCAAACATCATCATCATCATCATCAACAACAACAACAACACCACCACGAATACCATAATATCACCAATCCAGAATCTGGTGTATTCGTCACAACACCAGCATTAGTGGAATGGACCAGGTAGGTTTCATCATAAATTCCAGCATTAGTCCTCAACAAAGGACTGACCTTTCCTTGACCAACACAGTTCCTTGGTGGTCAAGTGTTTTCCCATCAATCATCTGGTGTGGAGAGGATTTCCTGCTTGTTTTGACAAGCAACAAGTGGGTAGATTTGGTTTCAAATCTCAGGCAGGGCGAAGAAAGGTCCTTACACTACACCCCTGCTAGAGAGTTTCTAAAAGAAAAGGACTTAATTTATTGACCCTGAAAGAATGAAAGGTAAAGTTGACCTCGGCGGAATTTGAACTCAGAACGTAGCGATGGGAGAAATACCGCTAAACATTTTGCCTGGTGTGCTAACGACTCTGCCAGTTTTCTACCTTAATAATAATAATAATAATAATAATAATAATAATCTTTTCTACTATAGGCACAAGGCCTGAAATTTTGTAGGAGGAGGCTAGTCGATTACACCGACTCCAGTGCATAACTGGTACTTATTTCACTGACCCCCAAAAGGATGAAAGCTAAAGTCAACCTTGGTGGAATTTGAACTCAGAACATAAGGAAGTATGAAATATCATTTAGCATTTTGCCAGGCATGTTAACGATTCTACCAGCTCACCACTGTAATAATAATAATAATAATAATAATAATAATAATAATGATAATAATAGTTTAACAAAACAAAAAGGTGACCCTTACTTTTTCTGTTGTGGGGAACTTTTGAGTTGGAAACTGAGTCATTCCATCGCCTGTTTCGTCGCTCTAAGATTGGTTTATAAGTTGATGTAAATTCATTATTGAGTCCATAGTCAAAACTATCTGAACGTTCAAACCCATAGCCATCGACCTTACTGCAAAAGAGAAAGAAACATTTGTAAGTTTTTTCTGTTACAAACTCATTGATATAATTATTAGCAGTTAGCTGTTTAGCCATCACAATAATAACAATTGTTTCTAACAAAGGTAGAAATTTGTGGGGAGGGGGAATAGTTGATTATATTGAGTCAGTAATTAACTGGTACTTTAGCAAGACCAGAAGGATGAAAGATAAAATTGACTTTGGTAGGATTTGAAATCAGAACATCAAGTGCCAGAACAAATACCACAAGACGTTTTGTTTCTTGCTTTAATGATTCTAGCATCCACTGCCAGCAGTAACAACAACAACAACAACGGCCAAAAAGGCCAAAAGGATAGAAATTTAGAGTGGGGTAGGGTTTAGTCAATTCCAGTAACCCTAATACTTGACTGATGCTTTGTTTATATTATCAAACCCAGAAGAATAAATGGCTGAGTTGACCTTTGTGGGACTTGAACTCAGAATGTAAAAAGCAAGAACACATAATCACAAAACATTTCATCTGACACTCTACTGATTCAACCAATCTATTGTCCTTACAACAACAACAACAATAATAATAATAATAATAATAATAATAATTCCTTTTATTTGTCACAAAGATGACGAATGCAACAAATTGCAAAAACAGTAAGGATTCGTATAAAATTATGAAAAAATAAACAAGAAAACAACAAGAAAACAACAGCATGAAAAGTCAAACAAGACATCCCAATAGGAAAACAACTACTTTAGGCTAATCAAAAAAACCTCACAAATTCAAGAATACTCAGGCAAGTGCACTTTCCCAGCTGTATTTTTCACCTTACAGGTGTATACTGACTGTAGGACTGTGTGAGCAGGGCATTCTTACTATTCTTACTCACCTTCCAGCAAATTCACCTGAGAATAACACCTCATCACCTACTTCTACTTTTCTCTTCAAGTGGAACTTGAAAAAAGTTAATGAGGGTTTGTTCAAAAAGTGTCAGTTCTCAGTCTTTCAATTTCATCCACCATACAATCTGTTTCACTATAGCCACAAAGACAAACAAAAAAATATGTACCTGCTCTTCCTGGCAAAAGAAGACGGTGGTGTTATCCTCACAACAGACTCAACCAACAACTTATCTTGTTTAATATAACTTCTCAGATCAGCCATGTTGTGACAATAAAGTGCATGTGAAACAATTTCATCATTCTGGACACATTTCAAACAGACCCAGCTGTCAATACTTCATATGAGTAGAATTTATTCTGAACTGGTAAAACTCCAACCTGGTATTATATCTTATCCTTCTAGTGTTGGGTGACTTATTTTGTGTTTCATCTTGAATTATCTTGTGGAGAATAAATTTTACATCTAACCCTTTTGATACCAACCTGCCCAAGACCGCTCTTGCTTCAATGATACAAACTTTCTATATAAACTGATCTAAATTTAAATTTCCCATTCAAATTCCATGCTAATTTATGTTCCAATTAGCAGCTTAGTAATGACCTAAATATTTTACCAAATTCTTAATTATTTTCAATATTAATTGAAACAAATGCAATGTAGTTCAACAAAAGGGTTAAAATAACACAATAAAAAAAATATAGGCATAGGAGTGGGTGTGTGGTAAGTTGCTTGCTTATGAACAGCATGGTTCCGGGTTCAGTTTCTGTAGTTGCATGAACTGAAGCAGTATTTTATGACCAGATACCCTTGCTAACTCAAACCCTTATGGTATGTTAAGGTACTTTATTCCAGGGTCTTCACATGTTGAACTGTTGAGCTGCCGGACATATTGCTTTTGTAACTTCACTATGCTAAAATGGAGTCAATGCAAAGACATATGAACACATACACACACACACACACTGAACTTCCATACAGTTTCCACTAAATTTCACTCTCAATGCATCAGTCAGTTTAAAGCTATTGCAGAAGACATTTGTCCAAAGTGCCATGTAATGGTAATGAACTTGAAACAACATGGCAGAGAAACAAACATCTTATCCACACAGCCATGCCTGCACTTCATTTATTTATTGCAGTTATCTGTTTATTGAATGTTTTTATCTCTGGTATCTCCATCTGTTTTGGGGTAAAATGACCCATACAGCTGATAGACTCTTCATATAAACCTAATATAAATCTGAATCACATTTTATGTGACACAGTGAGTGACAATTTTGACTCTTTGAATTTTAGGTGAAGTCCATTTCAAGAATTGCATGATGTTTCCATCTACAAAATTTCATTGACAGGATCTAGGTTAACAACACTTGTTCAAGGTGCTATGCGGTGAGATTGAGCCAAAGACCTCATGATTGTAATACAAACTGTTTAACCATTCAGCCATGCTTGCATCACACATACTATTTTATTCTCACAAATACACACACACACACACACTAATGCACACACCTGATGTATACACTGACACATTCTCCAACACACACAATTTAGGCACTAACACACACATATACACACACATTCACACACACACACACACGCACGCGTGTGTTGAACAAAGGAAAGGCAAAGTCCGTTCTGACTAGATTTGATCTACCAAGAACTTGGAGGAAAAAATATGAATGCTGTCATACAGTTAGTCAGAAGTCTAGTGTCTCAGTTATCAACTCAACTTCTTTCTTTTCCTCACTAATTAAAATCAAAGAAGATAAATGACATGTGATAACACTAAAATAACTTTATCACATCTTTTAGTGATTAAAAACATATATATCCTAAAGAGTCAAAGGTTGCCATGAGTTGCTAAGTCATTCATTATCATTCTTAATTACCTCGAAGCAAGCCAATGAGAGAGAATACACACTAATGACAGAGCCCCAATATGGTTGGTCAGTCCATTAGAAATAACAGCCAAATTTCTCGTGGTCTTAAAAAAAGAAAGAATAAGAGGAACACTGGAAAAAAATACACACATACATATGCATGTATACACAATACATACACACACAGACACGAGCTTCTTTCAGTTCTCATCTATCAAATTCACTCACAAAACTACTTGCCCAAGGTGCTATACAGCAGGACTGAACCCAAAACCACATGGTTCGGAAGTGAACTTCTTAAACCACATGGCAGATTGACGAAAACTTGAAATGAGATTTTCAGGACAGATATAAGTGAGTTAGAACAAGACAAGGAAGTGAAGCAATAAATAAATTTGACAACAGCTCAACCCATGGCATCAATAAGAAATAGAATGGAGGTGACTTTAAAAATAGACAGGAATTCCGAAAGAAGTTTCAATAAAACCAGTTTTTATACATCAAATGGTGATGGGGGTCCACCAGAATAAAATAGTAATCAAAGGGGTCCATAGATAAAAAAATGGTTAGAAACCCTGGGCTAGATGGGTACCTACTGAGGCAGTATTTTATGGCTGCATGCTGAAATAGAAGATATATACCCAAGGTCCCATGCAGATGAATTTGAGACTATGTGGTTGGAAAACAAACTTTTTAACCACATAGCAATGAATAAACAAACCATTTGTCTTTTTTTCTTTTATATCTAATAAAGAGATTGTTTAGTTATGACACATGGTGACTGTATGTGTGTATCTTATGTTTGAATTTTATCATTCTGCTTGTCTTTATTTCTTTTCTTTTCTTTCTTTCTTTCTTTCTTTCTTTTTCATTATGTCATCATGAATTGTATGAGATTATATTGAAATAATAAGAAAATGCAATCAAGTTAATCCAGGTGACTATAACTTGAAAATGTGATGACGATGATGATTGTTATTTTATCAATTAGTACTGAAGGCACATGGCCTTGTCACACTTTCCTGGCAAAGAGTTAAAGGTACAGCTAGATAAGAATGTCGTTCAGTTTGCCAATCAGTGGCTGAGAAGAAAATACGAACAAGAAGGGAGTTTCTGAGCCTCCATAGCCTCATGGTACTTATTTATAACTACTTAAAATGAGTCAGTGAGTGGGAAAGTGACTTTTCCAGGAACTCACTCTAAATTATTCAAGCTAATTATTCAATAAATGATTTGAGGGGATGGTAGGAGAGGCCCCTAATGACTAAGCCAGATGAGGGGTTACTAAGTTACTAACAAATTGCAACTGAAAGACCTTTGTGAAGTAAACTGTTATCCATAAAGAGAAGAGAGGGAGTATGATATATGGTTCATTTGATAAAAACAGATAAGGGCAACCTCAGTAAAGTATGACGGCACAGAATTTCATCAGTCATCTTATAATTTCGGAAATAACATAAACATTCAAAATGGCAAACCTTTTCAAGCAAGAGACAAGAGTCAAATATAACAAATTGCAGTATGCATTTGTGACATATTAATTTCTCACGGTGGAATATTGTGAGAAAAGTTTATATTCTGAATCAACCTTATTAAGTCAAACTCAAAGCGGGTCAATATAACACACAGTGACCTCAGTAAGGACTCTTTTATTCTCTTTTACTTGTTTCAGTCATTTGACTGCGGCCATGCTGGAGCACCACCTTTTAGTCGAGAAAATCGACCCCAGGACTTATTCTTTATGAGCCTAGTACTTATTTTATCGGGCTCTTTTTGCCGAACCACTAAGTTACGGGGACGTAAACACACCAGCATCGGTTGTCAAGCGATGGTGAGGGGATAAACACAGACACATACATACATACATACATACATACATACATATATATATATATATATATATATATATACATATATACAACAGGCTTCTTTCAGTTTCCATCTACCAAATCCATTCACAAGGCTTTGGTTGGCCTGAGGCTATAGTAGAAGATACTTGCCCAAGGTACCACGCAGTGGGACTGAACCCGGAACCATGTGGTTGGCAAGCAAGTTTTTTTTTTACTCATAACTTAGAGCAGTGCTTCTTAACCCTTTTCTTCCCCCTGTATTTCCCCTCTTTACCAGTTAAGCATCCCAATTTCCCACTCTCCATATATAAGAAAAACGTATTTTTGTATACAATACAATTTATTACATATCAGGAATAGTTTGTATCAATTTAACATTAACATCCTTGAAATAATCATTAAGATAAATCTAGCAAAAACAGTATGAATAATAATAATGTTTTTTAGATTATTTTTCAATCTAAAAACAATTTCCTCACTTGCATCCATAAATTTCCCTCCACTGGAATCCCAAAATCCACCCCTCCCAACCCTGAGAGCAAATTTCCCCAGGTTAAGAATTGTAGATTTACAGGAATTAAACTGTAAATTACTACAGATCATTTAGATCAACTCTCTGTTCTTACATGGCTGCCATTCCACCACCCTAGACCTGAGAAGTTCTAGAGAGAATATTATACTTAAAACGCCTTTTTAATAAGTAGAAAAGGGTGGGATATTGTAAATGTGCTGGCATTTTTACATACTTTTGCCTATCAGCTGAAATAATCTCTGCAAAATGTTGCATTAGATACATAAGCAATTGTATACACTACGATATATTATAGAGGGTGTCCACAAAGTCTGGGTACATGGAGTAAATAAAATCATGACATAAACAATTAAATATAAGAAATAATAATTTCTTAAAGTATGTGTTAAACCCTATATATACTGATTATTTTGAATTTATGAAACTAGTGCTAGAAATAGCAGAAATTCTAGTTAAGTTCATATATTACCTAACGTAACAATACATTTAGAAAATGATTATTGGCGATCTTACGGTTAGGACTCATACCAAAGCGATCTTACGGTACGAGTCCAAAATATCGGCCTTTTCCATAAAAAGTGTCTTCGGCAATCTTTACCAAAGATCGGCCTCCTCCGTAACACCCGCACGATCTTCACTACAGTGTTAGGGTTAGGGTTTTAGTGTCAGGGTTAGGGTTTTAGAGTTAGGGTTAGTGTTTAGGGTTACGGTTACGGTTAGGGACGGAATTCCCTAACCCAAACCCTAACCCCTTCAAAATAAATCGCGCTCTCTGTATGTCTTTCGCTTTTATGACGTCGTTTCCCTGTTTCTCTCCAACACTTTTTACGGAAAAGGCAGATATTTAGGACTCGTACCGTAAGATCACCTGATTATTTAATTATTCTTGGAAATAGAGATAAAAATAATTCTGTTAGTTTCATGTAATTTTTAAAAATT
>NC_068990.1:84279270-84282394 GCF_001194135.2 Octopus bimaculoides | reverse complement strand
TGTGTGTGTGTGTGTGTGTGTTTCTCTAAGTCTTGGTATCATGCAACAGTGATAAACAAACATCATTGTTATACAAACGGTGTTGTTCATTTCTGATCTTTCAGGTAAACATGTCTTTTGGCCCTCTATTTCTTCAAAACAAAAAAAAAAAGCACCTTTCATTTAATTGAAACAATCTATTCTGTTCAAAACTTTGTCATCTAGCATCATATCTTTTCAATTTAACCTTTAATGCCATCACTCTTTGCGACAATTCTTCATGTACTATTTGCTTTCCCCTCTATTCCATCCTGTGCCACCCATTCAATTTTCAGATTACAACTTCATTCTTCAGTTCTCCTCTCGTTATCCTATTTAATTGACCCAGTTCCTTCTGTATCTTTTCCATCTTCATTCGTATTCTCTTCCTCCACTTTGGTTCTTTCTTTTCTTCAACTATCTTCTACTTGTATCCTATTATATCAGCTACATTATCAGCAGCTATGATTAGCTGGTCTGTTTCTCTAATGTTCTCCATTTTAAACCAAGCTCAAAATGCCATTTACTTTGCCTATGGCTCTCCTTATTTTCCCTTTGTCCATATGCCTTACATTCGATGGCATTTCATTGTTCACACCAAACATTTTACCTTGCAGCATTTCTAGAATCTCCTTCTCTTCAGCATCCAAGTCTTGTTCAACATTTATTGTCACTTCTCCATTTAGATCACCTTTACTGTCTACTCCATCGTTATTTCTCAGGCACATAGTGATTTCCTTCTTTTTCATCTCTTCCCCCTTCATTACCACTTTCTGCTACTGTTGTTTCACTTTTCCTGTTCATTTTTTATTCTTCTCTAAATTTCTTCAATCTCTAATCTTTCCCTGGCCTATCAGTCACTGGGTGGAATATTCAAAAACTCCTTTTTCATCCCAAATTCTCTTCATTCACTTCATGAAACTTCTTTTATTTGGCTCATTCTCAGCCAACATTCAATCACAATCTTGTTTGCCTTTTTTTCCCATTTTATTTTTGTCCCACTGCACTCTTGACTTTAATACTATTATTATTATTATTATGATAGTGGATTGCCCGACTGACCTCCCAAATGGTATGTGAGATCATGATGGGCGGCGTGATCAGAGTAAGTACAAGCAAGATTGACCAGATGAACAGTGTATTTGAACATATGTACCATATGCTAGTAGTCCAATGCCTAGTCTACTCGGCTTCTATTGTATCTATATAAGAAATCAATAACTTTCAAATCCAATTGACAATATATCTAAGGAAAAATTATAGACATCAAATTGAAGATAAACTAGTTTAAATATAACGATTTTTTAAAATTTATATACAATGGCTTCCAACAACTGCTACAAAACATATTTTAAAGGAAGAATGAACAAACAAACATACGTATACATACATACATACATACATACATATGTACATACGTACGCACATATATACATATGTACGTACGTACATACATACATACATACTGCTATGTGGTTAAAAAGTTTGTTTTCCAACCACATAGTCTCAAATTCATCTGCATGGGACCTTAGGTATATATCTTCTATTTCAGCATGCAGCCATAAAATACTGCCTCAGTAAGTACCCATCTAGCCCAGGGGTTCTAAACATTTTTTTTATCTATGGACCCCTTTGATTACTATTTTATTCTGGTGGACCCCCATCACCATTTGATGTATAAAAACTGGTTTTATTGAAACTTCTTTCGAAATTCCTGTTTTGTTATTCACACATTAACTTATGTAAGTTGAACATGTAAAATGTTAGAGAAAGAAACCTATAAATTAGCCCTTGTGCCTAAAGTAGAAAAGTATATACCATGTGGTAAATTTAGTGCAGAACATTGCTCCAAAAGCTATACTAGTAAGAGGTTATGAATATTTACCATGTAGTAAAAATTCTAGAAATTCAACAAGCCATTGCAGAAATGAGTGAATAAAAATTTATATAATTTATTGGCGGAACATTTATTTCTGTTTTTACTCTTTTACTTGTTTCAGTCATTTGACTGCGGCCATACTGGAGCACCGCCTTTAGTCGAGCAAATTGACCCCAGGACTTATTCTTTGGAAGCCTAATACTTATTCTATCGATCTCTTTTGCCGAACCACTAAGTTACGGGGACGTAAAGACACCAGCATCGGTTGTCAAGCGATGTTGGGGGGACAAACACAGACACACAAACATACACATATATATATACATATATACGACAGGCTTCTTTCAGTTTCCATCTACCAAATCCATTCACAAGGCTTTGGTTGGCCTGAGGCTATAGTAGAAGATACTTGCCCAAGGTACCACGCAGTGGGACTGAACCCGGAACCATGTGGTTGGTAAGCAAGCTACTTACCACATAGCCACTCCTGCATATATATCTTATTTGCAAGTACTTCATAAAATGATTCTGTACACAGTAAATGAGGAGAATCTCAACACAGTTGCTTGGCCTGCTAGAAATATCAGTCAAATCTTCAACTCACATCCTTAACATGCCATTTCTGAAGAAATGACATGACGGTGGTCATAGCAAAAATATCTTTGTTCATAAGTCTGTTCAGCACTGACCTGGGGTTAAACAACCATAATAACAGCAAATTAATTCAGTTGCTTTCCAATAACTTTTTGATTAGTCTGTCAATAAAACAGAAGCAACCAGGAGAAATATTAAACAAATCTATTGTCTCTTGTTGATCGAGATTGAATGCAAGTGTGTGTAGGTAGGTCTGTCTGTTGTCACCAACCACATCTGGCACCACCCAAAATATTCTTGGTAATGTAGGTCACATTTCATTTCAGACCAAGCAGTCTGACTGACATTAAATGATAATAATTTCATAGTTGTTTATTCTTCCTAGAACAGCAACTGACAGAGATATAGATGCTACAATGAGTGATGCATCACAGAACCGATAGAATAATTGAGAATCTTATATTTGCGTTTTGAGTTTAAATCTTGCCAAGATCATCTTGGTTTCTAACCTATCCAGAAGTCAATCAAAATAAGTATTATTTATGTATTTGAGTCAGTTAAATTTACAACATTCCTCTCTAAACAATTTGGTAGCCTTGTACCTATGTTGGAAATCACCACCACCACCACCAC
>NC_068990.1:84264913-84278913 GCF_001194135.2 Octopus bimaculoides | reverse complement strand
CAGTTGAACACTGGGGTTGATGCAATCAGCTTAACCCCTCTTCCAAAATTGCTGGCCTTGTGCCAAAATTAGAAACTAATATTATATATTTACATTGGTGTAGAGCAGTGTTTCTCAACTGGGGTTCCACAAAAGATTCCTAGGGTTTCTGTGAGAAAGAGTGAGATAAGCTAATGCTAATTTCATGATATATATAAATGTGTGTGTGTGTGTGTGTGTGTGTGTGTGCGTGCGTGTGTGTGTGTGTGTGTGGTATTTGCCATGTGAACTACGATGAAAATATATGACAAAGATATGGTATATAATTTTGTTTTGTGCAGGGGTTCCTTGAGACATGCAGTTTATTTTAAGGGTTACGCAATGGTAAAAAGGTTGAGAAACACTGGTGTAGAGCAATATTTCAGTATGTAATAAGTTGAATGAGTCTATGACACAGTTGTGACTCCAAGCTGAAGCCAATGTACAGAGACTGCATTGCGTTGACTCATATCTGGCATCACTCAAGCTAGAGGAGTTTAACAAGAGAGTTATCTCAGAAAGTGTTTTACAACAAATTATGCAAATGAACGTGTTATACAGTCTTTTCAAACTATTGCCATTGTCACTATCACTATCTTTCCCCTGTCTATTTATTTTTCTCCCTCCCTCTCTTTGTATGTATTTTTCTTTTGATATCTCTTTTTATTCCACTATACCAGAGAGAGAGAGAGAGAAACAAGACAAATTAAAAAAAGAGACTGAAACAAAAAGAAAATAGTTTGACATCACACAAATGTATTCTGGAAACTTTCTTTGACACAGACCCTGCTACTCTTTACTTGTTGTTTGTGTTTCTAATTCTTGCCCATACTGCTCCATATTTGTCTTTCACCATTTCCTTTCTTGACAGACAGAGAGTAGGGTGTGGTTTGAGGGAGATCTGACAGCTATTTCTCAAAATAAATGTTAAAAAAACTTACCCTGAAAAATGGCAAATAATAATATATATTTTTAGTGTTTGTAGCTTTGGAATACAAAATACACACACACACACATACATGTACACCCAACACACACACACACACACACACACACACACACACACACACAAACACGTGAACAGTTTGTGTCTTTGTTTAATAGTAATAATAAAGGTTGCTGTAGTAGCAACAGTGGTAACAGCAACAACAATAAGAAGAACGATCCCTAAAGGCATAAGACCATTAATTCGAGTAGGTGGGTGAGGAAAATAGTGATTAGATCGCTCCCAGTATATGACTGGTACATGTTTATCGCCCACCCTCACCAATGTGGTGAACGACAACATGAATATTGACATGATTTGAATTTTTCCCCCCAAAAATGTAGTATTTATCCAGTACTTTTTATTAATTCTTTTAATCCCTGCAACAATATCAGACATGCCCAATGAAACAGCCCCTATGTAGTCACATGAGATGCTAGAAATAACAGTGAAATCTCCTACAAATTTACCTCTAACATCTTAAAAAATAAAACCTGTCAGTAGCACCAAGTTATTTAGTCAAGTGACCAGTAAGTCTACTGCATCGAAGCTGACCTGAAGCTATACTACAACAGCTTGATATGCGAGTTAAAATATGCCAATACTATAAGAAGCAAAATGATCAAAAGAGATCCAAGTAGTGACCCAACAATGCAAATTCAATCTATACACTCCATTTAATTCTGTGTGTTTTTCACTCAAGTAGTGGTCAACTCAAATTGAACATCTCTATGATCAAAGACGTACCAGATATTACCATCTCATCTAGTTTTTGGTAACAGTGTACCTTGGATTACTTTATTCAAGGTATTCATTTTTTTAATTTTCTTACGTGGTTGGTAGATGTAATTTGAAAGGGATTTGACTGCTACTTCTAGCAGGTCAACTGACCACATAAAGGCTACCTTATTTCCTTGTTTATAAATTAGTCACTCAAAGCTTCAAATGACTGAGTCAACAGGGATATCAGATAATCAATTGAATGAGTCAGATGTTTATGTTCTGTCCCTAGCAGTGCTTACAGGCTGTGATCAAGAGATTTAATTTCAAAAGCCCAGTTTAGCTAATTGCAAACAGGTATCAACAGGTTGGAAATGGCTCAGTTGGAAAAGGCCCGGTATTATAAAGGAGGTTTCATGAGCTCAAGATACTGAGTTCAAGTCCAGTAATTCTTGTAGGCTGGGGCTACAATAAAAGTACTAATAAAGGTGACTTTGTTAGCAATTATATCACTATTATTTCAAAGTTGACTTGAAAATGAAATGAATCAATCAATTCATAGATAATTAGGGTGGTGAATATTTAGGGGTATCTATTGAAAAATTGAGAGATTGTGGTATTCATAAAGAGAAGGTGGCTCATGTTTAATAGAGTCTGATTCTTAAGATGCTTTAGAAAAGTGCCTTCCATTAGAACTAAAGTGCTCTAGAGAATTTATCTCAGCTTCCCCAAAATTATCTGATAAAGGAATATTTCACACTTTTGATAAGGAATGTCAGCCTGTCTGTAAATGTCTTTTGTTAATGGGAAGATTTGAAGGCTAAGTTTAGTCAATGTGGTTCACTCTTCCTACTTGAAATATCTTCTTCATAGCAGCTACACGTACACCCTAGACTGTTCCCTACATCCCATCCCAAACAATTCAGTAGTAGTTTGCTTTGTAAATGTTCACTTATCAACATACTAAATCACCTATTCACTGATATGCCATTTCTTCAACACACCTCTTCCATAAGGCTTCTGCTCTTCTGAACCAGCAAGCCATGTACCACCCAACACAGCCTTCCTTCCTCTTAAATTTACAGTGATTTATTCAGTAAACCTCTCAACTGAATATTTTACCCAGTCCTTTCCTCACTAAAACTGAAAACCTATAGAAGTCCTGTTCTGCTTTCATTTTCCTTATAGATAGAGGCCAAGGTTCAAGCTAAACAACAACCACACCTGTCTGGATGGGCCTACAAAAGCTATGGATACTCTCTTCCCCATTTTCCTTCAACTAAATCAGTGGTTCTCAACTGGGATCCATATGGCACCTGAGAGTCCATATGAGATTTTAGGGGTTCCACATAACAAAATAGTAAATCGGGGATCCACAATAGTGTTCTAAGGGCTCCTGAAAAAAATTTTGTTTTAGCTGTTTGTATTACATGAAACAGCTAGGTTTCTTTCGCTAACATTTTACGTAGTTCAACCTAAACAAGTGAATGTGTGAAAAACAAAATAGGAATTTTGAAAGAGGTTTCTATGAAACTAGTTTTTAAATATCGCATGCCTTTAGGGGTCCACCAAGATAAAATAGTAATCAAAGAACCCCTGAACTAAATAAATATTCCACAAGAGAAAATAAGCGAGTTGCCTTGTTGGGATTTTATGCTCTTCAAATCCAACCTGGCTAAGACATGATTAAGGACAGCTGAATGGAATTAATATGAAAGTTATGACCTGAGCAAATATAAAAACACTGATTTCAGTGACATGAGTTTTCAAAACAAGTTTTTACATGTAAACTAATTTTACAGTTTGTACACTTAAAGCAACATCGATAAAAATCTGATAGCAAATTGATAACCAAGTCATGGGCAAAGGTGTGGAATATGGTTACAGTAGTAGTGGAGTTAAAACTGATCTATGAACACTAAGAGATAGTGTTCATTCGTTAGCTCAGTAGCAAATATCATGGTATATGTGGTAATCACCCAGAAAACAGACACCATGAGACTGGTTCGATGTCACAGGGAAAATTATCAATTTTTCTCAATTGTATCCTTCATCTAAAAAAGTCAACAGGGCCAATCCTCATTGATAAAACGTAAAAGGGTCTTAGAGCGAACATTACAGATGCTAGTCTTATTTCTTTGTCCTTGTAGAAAAGACTTAATCACTGAGAATAGTATGAACAAGATAGTAGACTGAACAGATACCTTCCACAAGTGTTCCATCTTAATTCATAATTTAATTAATCTTATTTCTTGATGTTTTGGTTTTAGCTGGCAATAAGAGTGGTTCATCTATCAACCTTTGACTTTCTATTCATTATCTAACTCATTAATCCCACATTATCGCTAGCCTATGTTGTTGATTCACTCATTCTGTTAGTGGAACCTGGATGATAGGTAGATTGATGGATAGATGGATAGAAAGATAAACCGACAGATGGATGGGTTGATAGATAGGAACACACAAACACACACACACACAATATATATATATATATATATATATATTAGATTACAATAACAAAGACAATGTCTTATGGAATGCACAAGCATAAATTGTGGAAATAAATAACAAAGTCCACAATTAATGCATGAATACAGAAAATATAAATACATATATAAATAAATAAAAGAGAACAAAGGTTAGCAAACACACATTTTTTTAATAAATGTAACATGTGATGTACCAGTCGTCTGAATAAATTTACTAAAATTAATTGGTTTAACTCTTCCCAACTAATCAGCAATTACTATTATGCTGTAACAACATGTATACATAATTGCTGATAACAGAGTATGGCCATTCTAACAACCAACATTCTAAATAACAGTTGTTTCAACAGTCAGTGCAACTTGGTAGTGACACAACAACCATTACATTATGCAGCGATGCAACACATTTAGTGGTGCAACAATTAACAAACCAAAAGCTCTTACAGGCTGCAACTGTTACAATATCACACCCTTGTTGACATCTGTTACATCAACTAAATAGAACAGGTTTAATTTCATTACTTTCCAGCTTGCTTTCATTGAATCCACATGTTAGCTGGGTTGAAACATCATACATATGCGTATACATTATACATACGAGGTGGTGCTGGAAAGAATATTGCAAAAGGCTTGGTTGCAGACCCAACCTTCTGAATTTTTTTTTTACAGGGCTTAGAAAAACCGAAGGACTGCTGCAAAAAGTGTGTGAACCAGAGAGGAGAATATGTTGAATATATTCATACTTAACTGACCCTCCTGTATTTTCTTTTACCCAAAGCCAGAAACTTTTCAGCACCCCCCTTGTATACATCTACTACAGACTCACATGTGTGTGTGGGGGGGGGGTGAGCAGGCCCAAGGTTTAGTATTTAGAATGTTGGGTTCACAACCATAAGGTCATGGAGTTTGAATACTGGAATGAATAATGCTTTGTGTCCTTGTGCTCCAGTTTACACAACAGAATTGAGTACAAGCTGAGCGCTGGTGCAGCCCTCTCTCGCTCTAGTTGTCATATCCTGGAAGCTACATTGAATCAAGGATGGGAGGCCAAGTGGACATCTGTGTCTGCTCACAACTATTTAGGTACCTAAAACAATTAACAAGAGCATGATACATACTACAGACTTATGCATGCTTGTGATATCTCTAGTATGTGCATGTGTGTGTGTGATATTATGCTAAGGAGCAGGGTACAGTACTGGAATTTTCTACATGTTAAACATAATAAACTACTCCAAATCATTGTTAGAGTGTCCACATATGTGGTGGAGTCAAAACCAGCTAGTTGGTACTGGCATCAAATCGTGTTAGTCATAGTAAAGAAGTCGAACCAAATAGTACTATTTTAAAAGTCATTTAATATGCACATTTCAGGTTTGCATGATATAAAATAGGAAATGCCTCTATTACGTAAACCTTTTCCAATTAAATCATTTCAAAATATGGAAATATTGATGGGAATATTTATTTCAATCTATATATGGCTAGATCAGTAAGTCGGCTTCTAGGTTAGGAGAATAGATATGTATAAAGAGGGGAAGAGAGACTCTCTCTCTCCTTCTTTCTCCCTCTCTCTATACATATCTAATCTCTTAACTTAGTAGCCAACTTACTGCTCTAACAGCATATATATTGAAATTTTTTTCCATTAATTTCGCCATATTTTTTAAATGCTTTAACTGAGGAAGGTTTACATAATGGATGCCTTTCCTGTTATATATTATGCAAACCTGAAACATACATATTAAATGTTTTCAGAAATATCGCTATTTGGTTTGACTACATTATTACAAATATATATATATAGAGAGAGAGAGAGTTTACTGTTTCATTAAGGTACAATCAGCAATAAAGAGTACTCCATCCAGTGGGAGATAAATATTATTTAATGGATACAGCATAAAGATAAGCATAAGACTCGCATCTCCAAACAGAAACAATTAGTAGCTTGTATCTGTATATTGTGTGCATTAAATATTATATATATATATGTAAAGAGAGGGAGAGAGAGTGATAATTCCTAAGGTTACTTGAAGTTTCGTGGATGAAAAAACATGACTAGTTCCTCAGACATGGGGGTGAAAATGGTCCAAGGAGCTGGTCATGGTTTTTTTTTTCTTTCATATCTACAGAACTTTAAGTAGTATAAGGAACTACTGGATAACTCCAACTACATAATGACTGCTACTTCTGTTTGTTCACACACACACACACACACACACAATGTATATATAGACCCTCAACACTCTTTTGTAGAGTGTTGTGTTTGTTCTGCTTTCGTGTTACATTTCAGGACAACAAAATTGAAGCATATTCATGTCAATAATGTTATTTTGTCAATCAGTCAGCCTTGTCACAGTTCAAGTAATATACTGCTGGCAAACAGGTAATATATTTCCTAATTCTGTGCTTATTAATAACACTATTTTATTAAATATTATTTGCTATTTCATCTTTCGGTTGAATCTAATGTTGGCACAAAGCTACAGATTTGACAGAGATATCAACATATTTCCACTCTCCAATCTTCGTGTTTAGATATCAGCCCTGTCATATTTGACCACAGCAAAATTAGAACTTGCAATGTAAAGGGACACAAGTAAATTTTTTCAGTGTTTATGTATGCAGGTGTAAGTGTGTGTGTAAGCATGTGTGAGTGTGCATGTGTGTGTGTATGTGTATCTGTGTGCATGTGTTTTTATCATACTCAAAAGGCATATGAACAGTAGGTAGAGAGACACTATGGTTGTCTTAGTATGGTAAACAAGATAGAGAAAAAGGGTACAGCCAAACAGAGGGCTCTTTTTCACCAACTATTTGCCTATGACAGTGAAGAACCAGTGTATTCAGAAGAGTATTAACCATTGTAGTAGTAGTAAGAGTAAGAAACAAATAAGAGAGAGAAGAGAAACGACACAGCAGTCAGTCAGAAGGTTGACAGAGAGAGTGAGATGCACATAGATGAATAAAGACAGAAATGAGGAGATGAAGCATGCAAACATAGATTGGATGGAGACCATGACTTGGTCTCTGCAAGCCGCATTGCAGGCTACCTGTCTAGGGGGGCAGTAACTCCAAATATATGCATTGTGTGTGCATATGTGTGTGTAAGTGTGAATGTAAGTGCCTGTGTGTATATATATTTTAACACTCTTCCGCAGCTGTGAGATGTAAGTGTTGCATCGATGAGACTTGAAGAAAATTGAATGTTTCCAACAGCACAAACTTTACATAATTATGAAAATTTGATGGAAGGACTACACTACCAATGAAGAGGTTCTGCTCTGGGCTGGACTACCTAGTATTGAAGTTACTGTGGCACGACACCATCTCTGTTGGTTAGGACACATCATATGTATGCCTCAAACATGCCTCCCCTATCATCTCACCTTTGCAGAGATGGCCTCAGTCACCAGACCACATGGAGTCCCCATCTGGTACCTTGGCACAATCTTCAGGCAATGCCCACATGGCATGACAAGCTAAACAACAGAACTCTCTCTCTCTCTCGCTATATATATATATATATATATATATATATATATATAATTATTCAATATTAACAGTTTTTTATTAGAAAACCAGGAATTTATACAAGGCTATGAAAGAAGTGCTCAAACTAGTTGAGCCATAGGTACAAAGTTAATTGCAGAATAAAACCGTTAGGTCATCGACTCGAAAAGCCGTAGCCCACCAATGACCATATATAAGAAGTACAACATAGACCACAAAAACTAAATTAGTAAAGGGAGGTCAAAATTCTTATACATAAGAATAAAAATCGATTAAAAATACAATAGAATAATATAAATAAAATAAATAAACAGCGATTAAAAATTGATTAAAAATATTAGAGACTGGTACAAATACAGTAGAATAAATAGATATCTGGTGTAGCCATCCGGTTTCACCAGTCCTCAGTCAAATCGTCCAACCCATGCTAGCATGGAAAGCGGACGTTAAATGATGATGATGATGATGATATAGAAAAAATATAGAGAAAAAAAAATAATACATAGGGAGACGTAGTCCAACAGTTCATTCGCTGAGGCCAATAGCCAACAAAAGAAGTTCAAGATAAATAGTACGAAAGTTCAACTACCTGCCTCATGACAGCAAATTTAGTAGGTAAAATCCAATTTCATAAACAGGAATACCGAAGCGCACGGGACAAAGCAACAACAGAACATCCAAAGTGAGGCAAAGTAAAATCCAAGTTTCACCATTCCGCAGGTAACATCAGTAAAGTCAAACCATAAACATCATTTACAGTGGATTACGAGTATAGGTGGAACACAAACACAGAACACCTATGGCCATTTCGGGGGTATATCACTGTATTTAAATGCACAATAGAGCACAAATTGGTGATAACCCCTTCTTCAGGGTAAAAAAAGACACACAGACCTCAACGAAGTCACCAATCAAAAACATTATAATTATGAGAGCAAGCTTAAATAAATAATAAAATGGACTAGACCAAAAAAAAAAAAAAAATCTAATTTTTAGTATACCCTTTAGAATAGTCAGGCAGGTTTGGTAACTAAAACTATTAGGTTTCAAATCCAACGTAAACCATGATAAAAAATAAATACTACCATTGTACTCATATTTTTATGATTATTTTAATATCAATTATTTTTGTCTATTTATTTACTATCATTACCATTACTATCACCATTACTACCATTATTACTACTACTAATACTTATTTTTGTTCTTATTCCTATTTTTATATAGTTTTAGGAAGGTGGAGGAAAATTTATGATTGCAAAGAGGGATTACCTCGATAAACTTATTCAAGGTTTTCGGCCCAAAAGACCTAAGAATGGAAAGGGATTCCCTAATGCATAATAAGCACTTGCTAATATTAGCCCTAAATTGGGGGGTTCTAGATAAGATTGACCATTCAAGATAGTACTTCTTATTCCTCCTCTTGAGGTCATGTAGCTAAGAGGCGAGTGTTGTGGAATTATAATAATTCTCATTAGAAAAGGAACTCATGTGCGCCCTATACCTGGCTTTAAAATTCACTGAACTTCCAATATAAAACTTATTTTGTTTGTCCTCATCTCTGACTACACATTTATACACTACGTTTGTGGACAAACAAAGTCCGCCGAGAGGACATAAAGAAGGGTCCTTACAATTACATAATTTTTTACGGCCACCCTTAAAGTCATTTCCAGCATTATTAACCGCCCTCAGAAATTTATTCTTATCAACCATTCCACTTATCTCATTCCCAGATTTAGGCATAATCCGAGGGAATGAAGGGCCCGTTCCACCATCGTCGTGTGGTTTACAGTTGGTTTTATTTGAAACAGGGTTTCCCTGTAGCGTACATTCGCATATCTTTAACTTATTTATTTTATTCCTATTTAAAGAGGCAATAATGGATGCTAAATTTGGCATTCCAGAGTAGGAACACTTAATTGTAGATGTTACCTGCGGAATGGTGAAACTTGGATTTTACTTTGCCTCACTTTGGATGTTCTGTTGTTGTTTTGTCCCGTGCGCTTCGGTATTCCTGTTTATGAAATTGGATTTTACCTACTAAATTTGCTGTCATGAGGCAGGTAGTTGAACTTTCGTACTATTTATCTTGAACTTCTTTTGTTGGCTATTGGCCTCAGCGAATGAACTGTTGTGCTACGTCTCCCTATGTATTATATTTTTTTCTCTATATTTTTTCTATATCATCATCATCATCATCATCGTTTAACGTCCGCTTTCCATGCTAGCATGGGTTGGACGATTTGACTGAGGACTAGTGAAACCGGATGGCTACACCAGATATCTATTTATTCTACTGTATTTGTACCAGTCTCTAATATTTTTAATCAATTTTTAATGGCTGTTTATTTATTTTATTTATATTATTCTATTGTATTGTTAATTGATTTTTATTCTTATGTATAAAAATTTTGACCTCCCTTTACTAATTTGGTTTTTGTGGTCTATGTTGTACTTCTTATATGTGGTCATTGGTGGGCTACGGCTTTTCGAGTCGATGACCTAACGGTTTTATTCTGCAATTAACTTTATATATATATATATATATATATATATATGGAAGCATGGAAAAGGGGGACATAATAATGATGACAGCAATGTAATAAAGATACATTTTTTTTTTAAAGTAGCATTTCAAATTTTATTAGCATATTTTAAAATACCCATACACACGCTATATACACACCCATATCTGTGACAAGAATTCTAGTCACTTTCTTAAACAGTTGTTGCTTAATGGCTTTATACTACTTACCTGCTGATAATTATTTTAAAAGACAATTTATTGTTCTCTGGCCTATGTTGCTTTAAAGTTGATATTTTGTTTACACTAAAACATGTAATTATAAAACTAACATTAGATATAGTTCAGGTATGTGTATTAGTACTTTTACATTTACTGGTGCAATCACCATTAAGGAAAGATTGTGCTATTTTTGGTAGTCAATCAGAAATAAGAGAGCAACATCAGGCCCTGTTTACCGCATTTTTAAATCTGTCATCATTTTTACACCACAAACAGGATTTTCTATGGGATGTCTTAAGAAAGTTTTGTTAGCTGTTCAATTTTAAGAACCTTGTCCACTAATTTCACACAGAGCTGATGGCTCATGTTATTGATGGAAGTCAGAAATCTGTGTTACAAAGAAATCTGTGTTACAAGAAATCTGTGTTACAAAGAGAGGCAGGACTTACTATTAACTTCCAACTCAATAGAAACTTTTTTCAACATTAGAAAGCTGTGGGTTTAACAAAACATTGAACTACAGTATACCGACGGCTGTGTTGTGGTGGCTCACAACTCCAGAAACTCAATCAGCCATCATCGTTGACAGCTGTTACACTTTACAAAAAAAACAGGCCATTCAGAAAACTGATGTTATTGATCAATGGTGCGCTGTAGTTACCTCTTTCATCCCCGCTTTCTCAGTACTATAGCAACAGCCACTACACTCTCCCAATTCAGACACCTAAGAAGCAACATTTCCTACAACTACACATTGAGTGATGAGATTCTAAACTGTTTCAGACAGGTCTCTATATCCTTTCAAAGGATCAGAGAGAAAGCCTTTCTAGACAAGTATATCACCCTTAATACTTAGGTCCTTATCTACCAAACCATCAGCGTTTCCTTTAACCAATATGGATACAAGATATGGATCACCTGCAATTAACACATTTAGATCATTAAGACCGTTAACATCCAGTGTTAGCTAAATACACTTTCAGGTACCTAGCAAAATAGAATTATACACACACAAATGTAGGTGCAAGCATTGCTGTGTGCTTCCCAGCCACGTGGCTTCAGGTTTGGTTCGATTGTGCGGCATCTTAGGCAAGTGTCTTCTACTATAGTCTTGGGCTGACCAAACCCTTGTGAGTGGATTTGATTGACTGAAACTGGAAGATCATTAAGTGTGTGTGTGTGTGTGTGTGTGTGTGTGTGTGTGTGTGTGTGTGTGTGTACCTTTGTTTTGACATCATGTGATGCTTATATATAAGCATCACTGTCATACAAGCCATGTTATTCATTTTTAGTCTTCTGTGACAAACATGTCTGGTCATGGGGAAATATTACTCTGCTTAGAAACAAATGAGGGTTGGCAACTGGAAGGGCATCCAGCCACAGAAATAATAAATTCAATAAATTCTGTCTAACCCATACAAGTATGGTAAAGTAGATCTTAAATGATGACAAGGATGGTGATGAGGGGGAGGAGGAACAACCAAATGAACACCAGCAACATTGAATCCACACTTTATATGAATCTTCTGAGATAGTACACATATCTGATAAAAGTCTTCTACATAGGATCTTCTATGGCTGGCTACACTATAGTCAATACCTAGCTGGAGGACCAAAGAAGCTGTTTAAAGATCAGTTCAAAGACACTTTGCAGAAATGAAAGATAAACCTTTTAAGAATAGAAAATATTTCTATCTGCCATTCTCTTTGCTGATTTCTCTATTGAAGGGAAATTGGAGATATGGATGTAAAATGTACCCAGTACACCCAGAAATGTAAAAAAGAGGCATATATGCATGCAGATTTAGATCTGGCCTCTCCAATAAAAACTTTTACATATCTCACTTGTAACTGAAGCTGTACATCAAGGATTAGGATGCACAGTGATCAAAGAATCTACAACTGATGGAGAAGATGGTAATAATCAGAATGAATAGAAAACTTTAAGTATATGTACTTCTCAATATAGATACTGCTTTCATCTCTTATAGAGATTTTCTTAATGGGATAATTTGCTTATTGCAAAATCAGAGATTGTGTGTCACTTATTTTCCATATAATGCAAGCTGGGGTGAACTACTGCTATGTCCAGCAGACAAGTACCCACCACTGAGAATGACCATAATAAGGTCGAAACTGCGTGGTCTGATGGTCTTGATAGCAGGGATAGAAGGGAGTTGTCTCCCCACTTGCAATATATATTGAGTGCAAAACACACTGCTTTCGTCTCTTATAGAGATTTTCTTTCTTAAGTATATGTTTGTGAATATATTTCTGTATATATAAACATGTATGAGCTTGTGAGCATGTGTCTTTGCCTGTCTGTATATAGAGAGATGTGTGTGTATGTGTGTTTTGTGCATGAATATATTGCATGTGTATGCATATGGATGTATGGAGGAATAACTGGTGTATAAATATTTAGGGGCTTAAATGCTGATATTTGCATGTGGAGAGCATAAGAATGTATGTGTGTATATGTGCATGTGTGATGTCTAATTTACTTTTTTAATTACATTTACTTCTCACTAAACAATCACATTTCCAACAACATTTAACATTTATCAGTGACCCTAAAGGACTTCATCTACAAATTACTTTAACTTCCTGTAAGAAGAGAAACCATTCATGTGTGTGTGAGCATGTATGTGCGTATGAGTGCATGTACAAAGACAACTTCTCACACTTGTATATTGCGTAACAGTGAATTATGTAACAGTCATTGTGGTGATGATGGTAATGGTTGCAGTATTACAGTAGAGAAAGTGGCAGGGATAACAGCACTGGTGGTGTAATGGTTGTGGTGGTTATAGTACCGTTGATGGTGGTGGTGGTGGTGATGATATTATTTGTTGTGATGGTTATAGGGGTAACATTACTTGTGGCAGTGGAGATAGTAAGTTTTAGTGGTGGTAGTGGTGGTCATAGTAGCAACAGTGATAAGAATGATTGTGGTAAAAAGCTTTGTCACATTTTGTAAAAACGTGTATGTGGCTGCTTGAATGGCAAGAATTAGCAGCCACATACATCACATCTCAAAAATCACTTGATAATCTTAAAAACAGAATGACATTTTATTTAATTAATAATACGCTTTTAGATCCACTCTGTCTTAACACAAAAAGGAAACGGCAGGACACTCGTGGCTGCAATGCCTTTAATCATACATAATACTTAATCATGGCTTCTCTAGGATTAACCAGCAATAAACATACAATAATTGAGTGTCAGTCGGTCACTAAACTAAACTATCAACTTACAATGTATAGTATTTTGCTTCTTGACATTTTGCATCAAATCACCAATGAGAGGTAGACTAGTCAAATTATTTTTCATTCACGCCCTCTTTTTATGGAGGTGAATGTAAGAAATATGAGGCCAATAGTACATGGTCTGATTAAATCTACAACATATCTTCCCTCATAAAAATTTGGCAGTCAGCCAATAATAGAAATCATTGAAGTTCTACAGGTCAGTCATTCCAGTTATTGTCTTTATATATATATGTGTGTGTGTATATATA
>NC_068990.1:84261012-84264789 GCF_001194135.2 Octopus bimaculoides | reverse complement strand
GATGAAGTGAAATGGCTTAACCTAGGATTGAACTTTTATTGCAAATATTATTTAAAGTGTTGAGAAGGACATTCAGTCATAGAATCTATACCAAAGCTGACATTGGAGTTCAATGCAGTTTGTGGCTTGATGGATCCTGTCAAACCATCCAACCCATGCCAGCATTGAAAACAGATGTTAAATGATGAGATGTGTGTATGTGTGAGTGAAGGCAGGTTCAGTTTTCAGCATTTTATTTGTAAAACCTGTGTTCTTAGAAAAAAAAAATGATACTAAAATCACAAGTTTTAGGTTATAAAAAGAGTTTTTAAGACTTAAATAAAGTATTAATTATTTAGGTAGTGACATCTGCAAAGATTCTCAAACAGTGAGCAGGTGTGTTACTTTTGTCAGGGACATCATTTTGCAGTTAGTCTCTTTGACAAAGCTGCAGTCTCAGATCAGGTATTAACCATAATTAGGTGCCTAACATCTGGAATTTGTTAAGTGCACACAATCCTCTACCAGTCAAGCAGAGCAGCCAAAGGATTAGTAACCCTTTAGCATTCAGATAACTTTGTTGAATGTAATGCTTATTTATTCACATTATTTTGAATTAAATATGCTATATCTCATACCTTTGAGATTTTGACAATGTGATAGTCTACTTTAAGAACAACATTGTAGGTTAGGTGTGACAGGCTGGATCTGGTTGGTTTGATCATAAAACAGGTAGAATATTTTCACCAGATATGGTTGATTTAAATGCTAAAGGGTTAATATGCACTCTGTAGAATGTTAGTAGTGGGCACCAGAGATAATTTTCAAGCAGATTCTCTATACATTCTTCATGATCAACAAAGCAGTTTCTATTGGTGGACTTCCAGCTCAAGGATTATGGATAACATCCAAAAATTCCTAGTCTGGTGGTTCTATTCAGAGGCAATGCCAATTTAAGATAAGGTTTAAATGCATGGCAGTCCTGTAATCTAGGCATGTCTGAGATGCATCCAGAGTAACAATCCCATTCTCTGCATATTCGTCCAGTGCCTAAACACTGCTGAATTGTGGAGTTATGTCAGATCCAGCTCTCAGAAGAATCCATTATTAAGAGTGCCTCTACCACTAACTTTGCTCAGAAGGACAAGTACTGTCACTCTGCTTGGTGGCTATAGGGGTAAAGGTAGTGTGATGGGTAAAAACTGAAAGGATTTAAGACAGCATATTTCTTCCTTGGCCAAGTCCTCATGATCTTTTTTTAAAATACCACCTGAAAAGAAATATGAAGGTAAAGCAAAGAAGTGTTGCCTTCCAGTAAATTTGCTAGAAGGTAGACAAGACTGATGAAAATGGCTTAAATGAATAATCCTGTCCTTAATATGTGCTCGTGTATTGTGGGTCAAATATTGAGATAAGGTATTTGTATTTGTTAGTCAGAGTAAATCAGAATTTATTTGATGTTGACCAACAGGTCCAAAGGAGCTCTCCACCTATTGAGACTGTTTTATTTATTGTGATAATATCCCCCCACATCTCTCAGTATTATGGCAATAAAAGAAACCATCATAACTTATTTTCATTAATAGGATGGTAGATTAGCAATGATGGCAGATTAGCAGTGATGGTTGAATACCTTTAAGTATTTAGTACATTCCTGAAAACGAGTTTTGAGAAGTGCATTTCATTTAACCAACTCCTACTTAATTGGGAAAATGAATGACAAAGTCAACCTCAGCAAGATTTGAATGCAAAATGTAAAGGGGTAACCAAAAACAAATACTACAAGGCATTTTGATTGGTCGTTTTGTAAGCCACAATAATAATAGTAATGGTTTCTGATTGAGGGGAGAGAGATTAATAAACTGGTACTTCATTTTATCGACCCCAAAAGGACTGAAGGTGAAATTTGAGCTCAGAAACATAAAGAACCAGAAGAAATATCATGAAGCATTTTTATCAGACACTAATTATTCTGCCAGCTTGTAGCCTTTGGTAATAATTGCTTCAAATTTTAGTATAATTTTACGGGTGGCAGAGTTAGTCGATTGCATCGACCCCTCTCCCAGTACAGGATTTGTATTTTATCTTATCAATCCCAAAAGGATAAAAGGCAAACTTGACTTCGGATGGGATTTGAACTCAAAATGTAGAGCTAGAAGTTAAACTGCAAGACATTTTTTTTTCCGACGCTCTAAATATCCTGTCAATCACAATGCCACAAATTCGGAAAGAGGAGGGGCAGCAATCGAAGTCAATACTTGATTGGCATTTTATAGTACTTAGAGATCGAATAACAAACGAAGGGATTTGAACTCGGAACATAAAGGGACATAACTAAATTACGGCAGGGTAATTTACCAATTGATCTACTAATTCTGCCACTCAAAATAATAACAAGATTGTCTCCAGTTAGAAGATGAATGCTGTGATATACTTTCACTTTATGAAAAATAATAACTATAGATTTTCTGTTGTTATGTTATAGAAGACTGGAATTTTTTAAAAGTCAAAACTAAGTGATACTTTGAACTAGATACAGTAAAATGTTCTAGTTAGGTGCTCTAGAATTCCATTTATTTATAATACTGTCAGTACTTTATTTAAACATAAAGTCTTGGAGAAAGCAGAAAATATAACATGAAATGACATGTCTCAGAACGCAGTGCTCTATCGAAAGATATCTAATGCATGTTCAAATTGACTTTTATAATAATTTACCAGCAAGGACAAGGCAAGATATAATAGAAAAATAAACTGATAGTTCCTTTTATTGTACGACTCCCCAGCATATATGTTTGTTTATCGTTCTTACACACTGAATTTTAATTTAAGCTTGCAATAAGCTGCGCTAAGGACGCCAGCTGGACGTTGCTAATGAAAACCTCCCACCAAAATTATATACGTACTGGACCCCCACTTTTAGTCCGACATGTGCTTCGAAACAAGACTTAAGAAAAGAGAAAGTAAAACAGTGACAAGCATTAAATGGTACTTACCTGTTCGCATCGTTTCCCCAATCCATTGCAACTAAGGGGAAACAATGTAGGATCTATAGATGAACTTTATATATTTAGAGGAATGTGAAATATATAAATAAATATATATTATATCCCATGCAGTCACAATTGAGTCGTTAGTGGTAGCATAAATTTATGTTTCTTCTCACGGTGGAGTAAGAAGACTGCTTGAAAACATCAGATTATTAAAATATAAGATTAAGATGACCAAAGAACACGAACAGAAAAAAATAAATAGATATCTTAAAGGCTTTGTGTGTCAAAATAATATCATATTAGATGTCCAAAAGACGCGAGGACTGCAGTCAATTAACTGAACGTGTACCTTGGAATCTGGTTTGATTTCTTCGCTTTTATTGTATTATCGATTACATCGTGTCTCTTTCTCCTTCCTTCGTTCATTCTCTTTATCTTTCCCTCATTTGCTCTTTCTTTCTTCCTTTCTCTCTTTATATCTCCTTGTTCTCTCTTTCTTTTTCTCCGTCCCTCTTAATCTCTCCTTTGTTTTCTCTTTCTTTTTCACCCTCCCTCTTTATTCCCTCCTTTTTGCTCCCTCTCTCTCTCTCTTTCTTGCCTCCCTCTTCTCCTCAGGCTATCTTCATAACTCGTTCGGAGATAAATTTTCTTTCTTCCTCTAAACCTTCTTTTCTTCTGACTGTCTTTATTTATAAGACACATTCATTAGCTGTTCAACGTATCTCAAATATATAAATATTAATAATAAAACTTCACATCTAATAATTATCCAGCTTTTTTCCCCGACGATTTACAAGGTTTGTTA
>NC_068990.1:84256810-84260833 GCF_001194135.2 Octopus bimaculoides | reverse complement strand
TATATATATATATATATATGCATATAAGTACACACTATTTCGTAAAATAAGCATATACTACACTACATGGAGTGAGTATTCCTTTCTCCTGTTTGTAAACTCAAACATACATATGTACACAGTGCGTGTGTGTATTGCAAAATTCCGTCACAGATTTCAAGGATTCTTGTTTCTTCTTTGTTTAAGGAGCTTCTGCAAACATGTGAATGAAAAAGAAAAGGGGAATATTTTCGGCAGGCAGCACGGAAAGAGAAAGATATGCAAACTGACAACACAGGCCACTACCTACTGGAGTAAGTCACAACATGCCAGTCACAACATGACAATGACATACTCACACCTGCTGATGGCACAGTACGAAATGAACAAGCTTTGTTTATGTCAAGCTATGCCAAACAGGGATCTATACAACTGATTTGTGTCCGTACGTGTGGTAGAGTATGTGTGTGTGTGTGTGTGCAACATGTAAAAGTTTGTCTGTGCTTCTGTGTATGTGTGCGTATCTATCTATCTATCTATTTATGTGTGTGTGTACACATACATATATACGTGCATGCAAAATACATATATACATACATAATACATAAAGAGATCCCAGTTATAAGAAATACTCATTTTAAAAATGGGAGAAAAACAATTGAAGAAAAAGTACTCAGTAATATCGAGTGAAAATCTTTGATAATTTAAAAATTTAAAAGATCTAACAAGACTAGTCGTGTTTCGTTTGTTTACAAATTCACCAGAATGATGAATTGAGAATCAACATCCGCACATACATTAATTAGATGGACATAACTTAACCCATACACATCCCTACCCACACAAACATGTACACATATATACATTATTAAAAACGCACGCATTTACATATCATCATCATCATCATCATCATCGTTTAACGTCCGCTTTCCATGCTAGCATGGGTTGGACGATTTGACTGAGGACTGGTGAACCAGGTGGCTACACCAGGCTTCAGTCTGATTTGGCATTTTTCTTTCCTTTAAAAATCGGCACGAACTTTCCGGACAACCCAGTATAAAGGGGGAGACCCCGCCACCCCCATACTTCTATACAAGGTATATAATCCAAAACAAGCATGTGGAAACACAAGCCTATTTTAAAACAGTCAAACTGAAAGTAAATCAGTCAACCTGTGGTGCTAAAAACTCATCACTACAGAATAAAGCATTGTTAGGACGAATTTCTATGCTTTCATTCTTTGCAACATATTTACATTATTGTGTAGTGAGTTCAGGTGCTGACATGAGTTATCTTCTCCCCCTCCCCCACCAGCACCCCTCTGTATCCAAGCCGGTGAGGTGGGGGCCTGGAAAAGTTCATAACCTGATAAACTTCCTTTTCATAAACTTTCATTTGAAGTTACAAGAAAGTGAAAGAAAAATTCAACAATAGCCAATAGTACTAAAATATGGCTATAAGATACATTAACAAAAGTAGAAAAGGAGGAAAAAGAAGAAAAAAGGGTAACTACTGTGGAAATGCCATGATCAGAGAAAAATGCTTAAAAAATAATACATAGAATTTGAAACCTACTATTTTCCCTGCTAAATGCTAGATTCAAAAATTTTCTGCTAAATGCTGAAAAAAAATGAGAGATCTAGCATAAAATATGTTAAATTGGCAACCCTGAATACATACATACATACATAAACACAGACACACACACACACACACACACAATAGGCGAGACCTAGATACACTCAGTTTGGAAAACACTAGTAGTGTTCAAATGAATCTCCAAATTCTTCATCCAGGACCTATGTCCACAGTTCACCTTAACTTTCTCTCTTGTGTGTGTGTCTGTGTGTACATATATATATATATACCAGAGTAAGCACATAAAAAAAGAGTACTCAAATACCAGAGGTAGAGTAATATGCTTTATTTAAAAGCAGCAGAAATAGAACAAAAAGCTGTTACTCAGAGTTTCACGTTCCTGTTCATTGGACAGTTTTCTTGGAAAAAAAAAAATTTCTAACAAAAAAACTGTCTGATGAATGGGAACGTGAAACTCTAAGTAACAGCTTTTTGTTATATTTCTGCTGCTTTTAAATAAAGTATATATATATACATATATATATATATATCGACTTTAAAGAGAGCTCAAAACTGATCCATTGAAAAAATACTTTATTATAATAATAATAATAATGAAAATGACAGATACTATATTCTTTTGCCTAATTTTTGGTATAAAAAAATATATATAAACACACACACACACACACACACACACATATATATATATATATTTGGAAATGTGCTGTGCGTGAGAAGACCCGGCAAGCCAAGTGAGATCGTTGCCAGGGCCCCTGGACTGGCTCTTGTGCGGGTGGCACATAAAAGACACCATTTCGAGCGTGGCCGTTTTCGTGCGGGTGACACATAAAAGCACCCACTACATCCAGCTGTAGAAACTCTGCCAAATTAGATTGGAGCCTGGTGTTGCCATCCGGTTTCACCAGTCCTCAGTCAAACCGTCCAACCCATGCTAGCATGGAAAGCGGACGTTAAACGATGATGATGATGATGATGATGATATAGTTACAAGGAAGTATATATATAGTTACAAGGAAGTATATCATATATATATATATATATATATTATTGTCATCATTGTTTAAAGTTCATATTTCAATGCTTGCAACCTTTTGATATTTCCAAGTAATGTAATATTCCATGTAATCAGACACATTTTTTACAGAAGACTGGAAATGAAGGACAATGCTTGCTTAATGGTGACATTTGATTCCAACTACTCCTTGAAATCAATGCCAGGAGACGCTAACAAATGCACACATATACATCATCATTATCATTATCAACATCATCATCATTTAACATCTGCTTTCCATGCTATCATGGACTGGAACAGTTAGACAGGAACCAGCCAGCTGCAAAGGGTCGAGGTCTAATGTTATATTTGGCTTGGTTTCTACAACTGGTAGAGGTAGTGTGAGCTGGGAGCATGAGGAATGGAAATAGTTCAGAAGTATGGGTGGGGGAGGGGATGCACCAATTCTGCTCTCAGGTAAATACAGCAATACCATAGAAGGGAGCGAGATGGAAACGTGGGGGAATGTTTGACGTGTCAAAGAGAGGCGAGAGGGGAGGGGGAATATGCCCCCTCCTTCCACATGTACAAGCATAACCAAGTGTGACTGGTTATGTACGCTGGAACTCTTTCAGTTTGCATCTAACAAGTCTACTCATAAAACTTTGGTTGGCCCAAGGCTGTCGTAGAAGATACTTGACCAAGGTACCATGCAGCAGTACTGAACCCAGAGCCAAATGATTGGGTAGCAAACTTTTTACCACCCAACCATACCTGTACCTGTTGTTGATGTTATTGTTGTTGTTATTATTATTATTATTATTATTATTCAGTAGTTTTATTTTTATAACGTGCTTTCACTTCACTACCGAGCGCAGCTCTGTGCGCCTTGGGTATGTGCTGTGGTTTGCTGTGGTGCTCTTATGTTTACTGTATTGAAAGTGTTTTGCGTAGGATGTGTGCAGTACCCAGTAGTGCAATTTTCTGTATGTTATATTATTATTATTATTATTATTACTATTAAGGCGACAAGCTGGCAGAATTATTAGCACGCTAGACGAAGTTCTTAGTGGCATTTCACCCGTCACTAATGTTCTGAGTTCAAATTCCGCCAAGGTTGACTTTAGCTTTCATCCTTTCGAGGTCAATAAATTAAGTATCAGTGAAACACTGGGGTCGATGTAATCGACTAGTTCCCTCCCCACAAATTTGAGGCCTTGTGCCTCCTGTAGAAAGAATTATTATTATTATTATTGCTTTTTTTCTTCTTTCTTCAAATTTTCTTCCATTCCTCACCGAGTGTTTTCCATACACCTAGAGCAGAGAAGCTCGTTGTATGCATTCCCAGTTTACACATGCAAATTTACAGGTAAAATATGTATCTAAAAAAAAATAATAAATAAATAAATTCATGAATGGATGTTTTCACAGCAATAATGCTCTTCTCA
>NC_068990.1:84249069-84256800 GCF_001194135.2 Octopus bimaculoides | reverse complement strand
AGGCCTTGTGCCTCCTGTAGAAAGAATTATTATTATTATTATTGCTTTTTTTCTTCTTTCTTCAAATTTTCTTCCATTCCTCACCGAGTGTTTTCCATACACCTAGAGCAGAGAAGCTCGTTGTATGCATTCCCAGTTTACACATGCAAATTTACAGGTAAAATATGTATCTAAAAAAAAATAATAAATAAATAAATTCATGAATGGATGTTTTCACAGCAATAATGCTCTTCTCAGTAAATGAGTCATTCCAGTTAACACGATTTTTTGCAATTCCTGTAAGGATGGTAAGCCTGGTATCATTTTCAAATAGATTTCAGTACCTATTTTTATCATTCCTAGAGATCCTACAATCACTGGTTATTATTATTATATATTTTTATGTATATATGTGTGTGTGTGTATATCAGCTAACTCTGATGAGCATAAGCTTATATAATTGGATTGTTACTTAACACTCCATTGTATTCCTAGCATGAAACCAATTGGTAAGATCAACCGTGATGGATATATAATGCTGCACATTTCAGATAATTTATATATATGAGGTACATTCCAGAAGTTGTGAGGCTTTTTTAGGAGAGGTAGTTATATATGTCCTACATTATTTTGACTTTAGTATATCATTATATGCTACTCTGCCAACTTTTATTATTCCAAATTGAAAGAGAAAGTTGTCACTGCAATTTCAGCATACCCTTCTAAACATTGCTTGTCACAGCTGACTAATTTGTGGAATGTTGTCAGGATATGAAAAAAAATTGGAAGTTTGCTATGCAAAATAAAGTTTTGTGTTAAAACTGGGCAAAACTGCCCCAGTAACTTATGAAATGCTCAACACTGCTTATGGACTAACTTATAGGAGTTGAACATTTGATTTTCACTGGCACAAGAGGCCAGGATAGTAAGTCCACTGGGATGCTCATGGCAATTCCCTTTTTCAATAGCAACAGCATCATCTACAGCCACTGAGTTCCTTTTGGCCAGCCAGACAGTCAATAAAGAGTACTTTGTGGAGGTTTTGAGGGGAGTTCAGGAAAAGATTTCATTACAAAAGACCAAAGCTCTTCCAGTCGGGTCAGTGACAACTGCACTGGACAATGCATCAGTTCACAATTCCATCCAGGTAACCAACTAATTGACAGAAAGGGGCATCAAATGAAGGAGATTACACTTTTGTATTTCTTTCAAATTAATAAATGTTCCTCCTGAGAAAGTCATAAAACCGCTTGTATGTATCTATATACAGGGGTTGGACAAAATAATGGAAACACCTTAAGATTTCAAACAAATTTATTTTAATATGGGGTGGGACAGCTTTGGCAGTAATCACAGCTTGAATTCTATGAGGTACAAAGTTTGAATTGTTTCCGAAGGAATTTTTGTCCATTCTTCAGCTAAAACAGTCTCCAGTTCTTGTAGTGATGATGGTGGAGGATATCGCTTCCTTACTTATTTTTCTAAAATGCACCATAAATGTTCAATGATATTGTGATCTGGGGTCTGTGGTGGCCAGATAAAATGTTCAACTTCACTAGAATGTTCCTCATGCCATTCAGTAACAACTTTAGCTTTACGAATTGGTACATTATCACCCTGAAAGATTGTGTTTCCCTCTGGAAACAGTTCCACAACCATAGGATGAATTTGATCAGATAAAATGCTTAAATAGTCTTGACTATTAATTCTGCCATGAAGGGAAACCATTGGGCTGGCGGATTTCCAAGATATAGCCCCCCCCCCCCAGATTATCACAGATCCTCCTCCATGTTTAACAATTAGAAGAAGGCAATCTGGGTCAAATGCTTCTTTTGGCTGTCTCCATATGTATACTCGGCTGGTGGTCAGGAATAAGGTAAAGGATGACTCGTCCAAGAAAATAACATTCTTCCACTGTTTTAGGGACCAATTCTGCAGGTTTTTACTCCACTCTAAATGCTAGGCCACTGGTTTTAAATTGATATTAATCAAATTAATATTCAATTTTTCACCCTTATTATTTAAATTATGTATGTATGTATGAATGAATGGATGGATGTATGCACGCATAGATGTATGATTGATTGTATGTGATTAGAAAGAGAAGGAAAAATTAGCTGGTGAGTCAGGGAAGATAGTATTGTACTCATACACTCACGCCTTTGCGCATAATACTCCTTTACCCCATCCACCCCCCACCACACATACAACACACACACACACATACACACACACACAACACACTCATACACGTAGGTATGAAATAAATGTTAATGCTTCTATGAAGTGGTTAGTTTAAATACTGCGAAATAACGACTAGTTAGCCTAGATAAATGGTTTTCTCATTTAGCTAACCGGTAAGAAACCTAAGTCGTATTGTCTTCGTTTATTTACGTAATTTATTTTTATTTCATTGAACTGAAAAATTTAATAGGCTATTAACGAAAGAAAGAAAAAAAAATTTTAACTGTCATAAAAGTTGATAGACAAACCTTAGAAGATTGTAATAACTGTTTCTAATTTAGACCAGAAGCAATTTTGAGGACAATGAGTAGGTCAATATCATTGATCCCCAATATTTGATTAGTGCTCAGTTCTATTAGTCACAAAAGAATGAACGGCAATGTTCACCTTCGAAGGGTTTGAACTCAGAATGTAAAACACCAGAACAGGTACCTTATAGCTACTGCTTTATAGCAACTGCCTTATAGCTACCACCTTATAGCTTATCACCTTATAGCTACCACCTTAAAGAGAATGATTAATGTGGCATCCTTATAGTTACCACCTTATAGCTACCACCTTGCAGCTACTGCCTTATATTGTGTATACAAAACTGTATACACAATAAAATGAAGCTATAATACAAAAATCCAATCCCCATGAAGCAATTGTAGCAAAGCTGTGTATGTGTGTGTGTGTGGTCTGGGGTTCAATCCCACTGCAAAATACCTTAGACAAGTATCTTCTATCGTAGCCTTTGATTGAGCTAAACCTTATGAGTGAAGTTTGGTAGACGGAAACTGTATCAAAGCCTGCCACAATCATTCCTGTTTTTAGATGGTAGACTTAATTCATCACCACCACATGGCCCTTGGGTACTTGTAGCAAATTCCACACTATTGCAACCATCTGAGGATAACTGCTTCCTTTCTTTCCACTAATCTCAGAGACCCTGGAAGGAGTCGTCAGCACTGTCCTCCTTCTTCTCACCAAACCATTAAGAAAAGAAGTGCCCTGGATGTCTAGCCAGCTTAGAAAATAACTATTTCACTACTACTTCTCTATCAAGACTAACTACAGTTCATCACAATGAGCAGCCAGAGAATCACTTGGTCTATTTTGAATCATCATCATTGTTTAACGTCCACTTTCCATGCTAGTATGGGTTAGACGATTTGACTGAGGACTGGCGAACCAGATGGCTGCACCAGGCTCCAATCTGAACTGGCAGAGTTTCTACAGTTGGATGCCCTTCCTAACGCCAACCACTCCAAGAGTGTAGTTAGTGCTTTTACGTGCCACCAGCACGAGAGCCAATCAGGAGGTACTGGCAATGGCCACGCTCAAATGGTGTTTTTTTTACGTGCCACCTGCACAGGAGCCAGTCCAGCGGCACTGGCAACGACCTCGCTCGAATGTTTTTTCGTGCCACCGACACAATATTCAAATTATGACCTTACAGCAAGCCATATTGTTTATCATTGCAAGTGACCACATAGCAGAATTGATGACTGTTGCAATAGTTGAAGCATTGAGCTGAATGAGACTGATAATATTATTGAAGTCTGAAGTTTTTTTAAATGGAAAAGGATGATTAATGTGGCAGTATGAAGACTAATTTGACAGTAGTGAGAAAACAACAGCAATGGCTGCTAATTCATAAGGAGATAGTCAGTTGGATTTTCCCAGCACTTGACTGGTATGTATTTTATCAATTTTGAAAGGGTGAAAGATAAAGATGACCTTAATGAAATTTGAACACAAAACCAAGAGGAGTAAAAGACTAAATGATAATAATAATGATTCTAATTTAGGTATAATGTCTGCACTGGGAGTCAATGTAATTGACCTGCCTCTCCCTTAGAATTATTGAAATTGTGCTAGAATTCTAGCACAATTTCAATAATATGAAATCAACATTATTATTATTTCATTTATGCACAATAGATTAGACTGTTCAAGAAAAATTCCTAGCATTGGGTTACAACAAATAACCTTAGATGTCAAGAACCTTCCTAGATGCCAAGAACCTTCCTAAGTATCCTAGCTGTCCTTAAAAATACTGTTTCTGGAGCTACACTAACCTGAGTTTTATGCCTATTTTCTCCATCCACCTATTCAAATCTTTAAGAATGATTTCTAATGCACCTATAACTACAGGGATACATTTTACCCTCACTTTCCATAACCTCTGATTCTAAGAGTAGTTGTTAGTGTGGAACCTGGGGATTGGGGTAGGGTGAAGACAGTATGAGGAAACCATAGGGGAGATAAGTGAATCAGGGAGGACTTGTAAGGGATAGGACAAAAATCAACCAATCAGGTCAAAGGAAACAATAGAAGTGGAAGAATGAAGAGAAGGCAGTGGTGTGCCAGAGGGCCAGTGATTAGAATGTGTTGTTTTGGGACAACATACAAATCAGTTGAGTGATCCTTCATGATGGGATGGGAGCTAAGATATCGATAGCTAATAGGGAAACAATGCAGAAACTATATAAAGGTGAAACAGAATCAAGTTATAAAGGTTTCACAATGTTTATTCCTGCCTCTGCGTTCAAGTGCCACTGGAGTTGATTTTACTTTTCAGTTCCCTTTCTGGGGGCCAGTGTATGTCTGTAAAATAAGTACCGTTTATTGATTGGAAGAGCAAATGTCAGTACTATCAGTTTTATTATGCTTTACACTGCAAAATTCAGCATAGTGACTAATATCAATGGAAATCAATAATCTACTTGAGTCCGATCAATTAACTATTATGCCATCCACAGCATTTAGAAAAAAAAAATAGGATTGTGTGACTAAATGAAAGAAATCAATATTTTCCTTTTATTGTTGTTATTTATTTCTCTATTTCTTTATTTTCTTCTTTCTTTCTTTTTTTTTTATTTTTACAGTAGCAGTATCCACAGGTTGTTGGAGGTGATTGATCAGTCAATTGATTGTTTTCATAATTCTCAGAGAAATCAGCTGGTCTCATTTATTCATTTTATGTACTAGATAGATATTTATAGCTTGTATAAACTCAAGGCCAGGAATTTAGAAGAGGTGGGGGGGGGGGCAGTCAATGAGATCAAGCTCAGTACTTAAATTGAACTTTATAGTGTCAGTCTGCTGGAGAATGGAAAGCAAAGTTGACATCGGCAAAATTTGAATTCAGCTTCACAAGGGATGTCTGTAAATAGTGTAAAGTTTTATTGTCAGAGCCCCCTCCTTGGATATCAAGTTTTTTGCAACTGGTACAACAAAACTATAAATATATGAGAGAGAGAGACAGACAGAGACAGAGAGAGACAGAGACAGAGACAGACAGACAGAGTGCTAGCATGCATGCATGAGAGTGTGTCGGAACATGATAGTGTGCGTGTGTGTGTGTGTGTGCATGCAGAGAGAGGGAGAGAAAGTGCATGAGAGTGTGTCTGAACATGATACTCTGTGTGTGTGTGTGTGTGTGCATAGGGGCAATAAACACTGAAGATGTACAGAAAACAGATTCCTTCACATGTCAGGGTAAAAACTAGAAATAATTGATTGCTTCCATTACCTAGGTGACCAAGTCAGTAGTTGGGGTGGATGCTCTGGGAGCATAGTTGCTAGAATAAGAATAACTTGGTAACAAAGGGCCTCTCACTCAGAGTGAAAGGTAGACTGTATGATGCCTGTGTGTGAATAGCCATGCTACATGGCAGTGAAACATGGGCCGTGACTGCTGAGGACATGCATAGGCTTGAAAGAAATGAAACTAGTATGCTCCACTGGATGTGTAATGTCAGTGTGCATACACGACAGAGTGTAAGTACCTTGAGAAAAAAGTTGGACATCAGAAGCATCAGATGTGGTGTGCAAAAGAGACGATTGCACTGGTATGGTCATGTGTTGTGCATGGATGAGGATAGGTGTGTGAAGAAGTGTCACACTCTAACAGTGGAACCTGTGAAAGAGGTAGACCTAGGAAGACATGGGATGAGGTGGTGAAGAACAACCTTCAAACGTTGGGCCTCAAGAAGCCGAGACCTTTGGTGATGCGCTGTGCATGAGAAGGCCCAGCCAGCCAAGTGAGATCATAGCCATGGCTGATGCCAGTGTCACATAACTGGCCCATTTAAAAATACACCTTCAATTGATGGACAATATGCTGTGCTTGAGAAGACCTGTTGAGCAAGTGAAATCAAAGTTGTGACTGATGCCAGTACCGCCTGACTGGCACCCATATCAGTGGCATGTAAAAAGCGCCTTTTGAGCATGACTGATGGTTTTGCCAGCTTGCTGTCTTATCTCTATATAGTTATAATAATATATGTCTATCTATGAGACATCTTTATGTCATTGAGTTTATTATAGATTCTCCAGGTCAGTTAAAACTTGAGATAATGTTGATAAGACTTGGAATTTAATCAGTGAAAAACCTTGGAATTTTATCTGTAAAGCATCTAATCGTTTTTTTTTGTTTTCATGCTTGTTTGTTTTTTGTTTTCTTGTTTTGTGTTTTTCTAATGAGCAAGGAAGATAAATTCTATCTAGTTTAATCTACTCTATGAAGCAGCCAAACCTTCCAAAATAATGTATTGTCTATAAATTGGAAACCACGTATTTTAAGTGCTAAACCTTACAATGAAGAATGGATGAGCTCAGTTAGAATGATGGTTAAATGATAAATTTCTATCAGTAATATTGATACGCTAGCTTTTTGTACGTACCTGTTGTACGTACCTGTTTTTGTATGTACCTGTTGTGTGCGTCACACATCTTTAAAGTGGCAAAGTGAGAGAGGAGGAGAGAGAAAGAGAGAGAAAGTGAGAGAGTGAGTAGTGGCGGCAATCATTTTGTGTTTTGAAATGTTTCTGAGAGAACATAAGAGAAAAGGAAAGAGAGTGAGAAAAGTTCTGAGGAAGGGGACGAAGGACTTCCTGGAAAGTTCTGATGAGTGGGAGGAAGGAGAGTAGGGGAGGAAGGAGGAAGGAGGAGGGAGAGGAGGGACTATCTGGAAAGTTCCGAGGTTAAAGGATAAGGACTTCCTGGAAAGTTCCAAGGAGGAGAGGAAGAAGGGGATAAGGGACTTCCTGGAAAGTTCAGAGGGAGAGGAGGAGGTGATGAGGGACTTCCTGCAAAGTTCTGGGGAAGTGGAGGAAGTGGGAGGGGAGGAACTTACTGGGAAGTTCTGAGGAAGTAGTGAGGACTTTGTGGAAAGTTTCGAGGAGGGGGACAGAGATTCCCTGAAAAGGAAGGGAGGTGGTCAGTAAAACATAAGTCTGAAACAGAAGTACACTCTAAGTTATAGAGCAGTATGTTATAAAGATAAAGTTAGGTAAGGCCAGTTTATGGGATTGCCCTGGGTTTCTCGACCATAAAGCACTTAGCTTTACAGCGTATCGTCAGATCCCAAATCTGTTGGCTTATACCTGTAAGCTTATACCTGTAAGCTTATACCTGTAAGCTTATACCTGTAAGCTTATACCTGTAAGCTTATACCTGTAAGCTTATACCTGTAAGCTTATACCTGTAAGCTTATACCTGTAAGCTTATACCTGTAAG
>NC_068990.1:84229976-84244215 GCF_001194135.2 Octopus bimaculoides | reverse complement strand
TTCTAGCAGCTACACTTTCAGCGCACCCACCCCCACTACTAACTTGGTCGCCCAGATAGCGGAAGCTATCGACTACCTCTAGTTTTTCACCCTGGAATGAGATAGAAGTTGTTTCCTGTTTGTTTGCAGTCTTTATTGCACCTGAACATCTGCCACAAACAAAAACTAACTTGCTAGTTAACCTGCCTTTGATGTTGCTGCACCTCTTATGTGTCCATAGCTTGCACCGGGTACATCTTATAGAGTTACTACCTACTCCTTTTCTACATACTGAGCAGGGCCATCTACCTGAAGGGGTTTGTGTTTTATCTACCTTCCTACTTATTAGGATTTTGGTTTTAGCTAGGTTGACTCTAAGGCCCTTTGGGGGTTTAGTTCACAGGTGATCTAAACAATTAGATACATTAGGTAAGTGCTGTAATGGATTACTAGGGCTCCAAGGTTATAGCCGAGACGGTAGTTATGGAGCCATTGCAAATTTCCAATGCAGTGGATATATAATTATTAAACAGGACGTCAAACATTTAAGACAAGGCAAGCATCTCAAGTCATATACAATATTATTATTATAGGAAGACATTCAAAATCCTATAATATTATTGTATATGACTTGAAATGTTTGCCTTGCCTTAATGTTTGATGTCCTGGCGTTAGGAAGGGCATCCAGCTGTAGAAACTCTGCCAAATTAGATTGGAGCCTGGTGTTGCCATCCGGTTTCACCAGTCCTCAGTCAAATCGTCCAATCCATGCTAGCATGGAAAGCGGACGTTAAACGATGATGATGATGATGATGATGATATACATATATATATATATATACATATCTATCTATCTATCTATCTCTCTCTCTCTCTCTCTCTCTCTATATATATATATATATATATATATATATATACTCTCGCTCTTGTAAAATTAGAAGAGCACAGGATAATATGCTTTGTAGTATTTAGTTACTTCCCTTTATGTTCTTAGATCAAATCCTAGTAAAGTTAGTTTGGCCTTTCATCCATTTTTTTTTGTCTTTTGGGGGTCAATATTCTATGTAACAATCAAATAAGAGGTAGATTAAACCAATTACAAATACCACAAAAATTATTTCTGTATTCCAAAGAAAGAAATCATTATTTATCATTACTATAATTTAGTTATTTGAGTTGGAAAGGTTAATGTAAATGCTTAAAGTTCAAACTTGCTAAATAATGCCTCTCTTCAGATTTTGGTGTACATACTGCCATACATTTTCACTTGACTAGCCCGATTTACTAATTTTGTCAGGTCATTAACACTTCATCACATTATAAGCCATTTCCTGGCTAAAAAGAAAAACATATCAAATATATATATTCAATTCACTTTCCTTGTACAAACAAGGTCCTTGTGTGTATGAAATGTTTCTTTAATAGTTTGATTTATTTAAAGAGTTTGGAGAGAATTTATTTCAATTTTTCACTTGCCCTCTCTTTCATCCTGTCCCAGCCACAAGGTCTGATGTGTCATTTGTATTGCTAAGAGCAATAACAGACATGAAATCAATGGTAACTTTCTGACCAACCATAGCTAATGACTACATGGTATATATACCAACCATAGCCAATGACTACATGCTATATATACAGGGTGAGCCAAAAGTAGCTATACACTTAGAAATTCTTTCATTTTATTACTTTTACGCTCATTTATTACAATTACATTTATGAAACACAGTTTAATCTCGTAAATGGTCGAAATGTCCTCCTTCAACATGGGAACATTCCTCAAACGTCCCAGAACACTGTAACACACAGCACATTATTCACGGTACCTGTAAAAAACAAATAAGTTAATTTTAAAAGTGTTTACCTACTTTTGGCCCACCCTGTATATAAGGCTAAATGGTAAAAGTATAATATATTCTAAGTGGAAAGTCTTGTTGTTGTTGTCATCTCTGTAGACCTCATTAATTTGGATTTGCTGTACTCCAGTTAGGTGGTGACCCTTTCAGCCTGAATAAATTTCCATTGCATAATATAATTTGTTCCAACCTCTGTAGATATATATACATGTATATGGTTGATATATTTGTAAACATGTCAGTTGTGACAACTGGTATATGAAAAACAGCATCAAAAATAGTATCCATTTCTTCACAGTGCATAGTTTTGATTTGGGTTATGAGTCCTGCATGCTTTCACTGTAACACTCTACTCAACAAGCAATTAAGCAAATATCTGATATATTATTTCTTTTACTCTCTGTTTTGAGTTACATCACTTCTATAACATCATCCCTCGTGTGTTATATATCATTTATTTATTTATTTCTATGCATTGGACTGTGTCTAACATATGATATGTAGTAACTACACAATACACGCTGCAGCATTAAGATGTTAATTCATTTACTGAAAGGCAGCATTTCACTCTGCTAATAGTCTGAAAGTCACAGTTGACAAACCATATCACATTTATGTGTATATGTACACACACACACACATCTTAGTTGTACAATGTTCCTTATTTCATTTGTACACTGCTACATTTCACTGTATGCTACCTTATACTTCACCTGTAAAACTGCCTTACACTTCTCCAGTACATTTCATTACATAACATCTCAATTATACACTGTGCTCTACTTTACTTCTATACTATTCTTCATTTCACATATACATTGTTCAACACTTCATTTGTATACTGCCCTATACCCACCCACCCTGATATCCTCCCATACAGTGCTCTCCTCCATTTGTACACTATGCCCAATCCAGACACTGCACTATATATTTTCCCCTTCTATACCATTACATTACACGTCCCACTACATTACTATGTGGACTACATCCCTATAGTGCATTGTACTGTAACAAAGGCATCAAACAGCAACCGCAGTCCCAGTGAAAGCAGCAACTGTTGAACTTTGACCTTAAGAATGGTGAAAGACAAATAAATAAATAAATAAAAGAAAAGAACAGATTATTCTCTTCCTGAACTACTGACATACTATCCTACATTTACATTGTCATCATCCTCCTCCTCATCATCACTGATGTTAATGTCATCATTGTCGTTGTTGCCACCATTGTCAGCACCATCGTCATTGAAATCATCGGCTGTCATCATCGTCGTCGTCACCATTTTAATCATTGTCATCATCATCATTATCCTTGTTGTCATCATTCTCGTCATCGTCGTCATCGTCTTCATCATCATCATCATCATCATCATCAATATTATATTCATTAACCATTTACAGGTTCTACATAGTTTCCTTTCTCACATTTTCTGGCAGTGTTAAGTCCCTACTTTTTTTCTGATGTGTTGTAGTGCACCTGAGCACTGTGTACAATAAGTTCATTATATTATATAATTTGCTGGAATGTCAAAACATCTTTGAAAATTTTACCTTCATGTGTATGTAAGACAAGGGACCCAATTTAGAGGTAGGTGAATTCATGTTGAACCTGATGGAACCAAGTGAAGCCAGGCCTTTTCTGTGGGTCCCATATTAAAACCATTATATTCACCATAAGCCAACAAAATATTTGTCAGTTATACAATGATCAGAAGTTGATGGACTCATAGAACTTGTAGAGTCCCAGAGAAAATGTCTTACAGTTCTTAGTAAGGCCTCTTTGCATTGTAATTTCAAATCCCACCAAAGTTAACTTTGCCTTTTGTTCTTCCAGATAAGTAGAGGTGTTCGTGCAATCTTATTTATCAGTCATTAATCAAGATCGTGTATAGCAGAAATTATTTCTCCATTGCAGCAGAGAGCAGTTTAAGATGCCTTGATGATGGTAGCATGCTATGTTGAAGTGAATCAAATACAACAGTGCTAGACAAAGGAGGTTGGGGATTGCCAGCTCTCGCTGATACCTTTGTGGTGGTGGCACACAAGCAGCTAACTCTAAGGAACAGAGGCCACAGTAACAGTACAGGAAAATGGAGAGAGAGAGAGAGAGAGAGAGAGAGAGAGAGAGAGAGAGAGAGAGAGAGAGAGAGAGAGAGAGAGAGAGAGAAAGATTTGCATAGGAAAAAGTAAAGGTACCTTCTCAAGTCATACTGACTCATCAGGGCCGGTTTCCCAGTTTCATGGCATATATATTCCCCACCTGGATGGGACGCCAGTCTGTTGCAAGATTACTCACTTTTGCCAGCTGTGTGGACTGGAGCAATGTGAAATGAAGTGTTTTGCTCAAGAACACAATGCGTCACCCAGTCCAGGAATCGAAACCACAATCGTACAATCACGAGTCCAACGCCCTACCTAACCACTAAACCACACGCCTCCACATTTGCATAGATGGAGCAGAGACTAGAGTGTACAACAAGCAACTTCATGCCAGATAATGAGATGACTGTCTCATCCAGTGTGTTTTTAGAAGTTCATCACCCCATGTGTCCTTTTTTATTATGATGACAGGGAATGATCTGAGTAAGAGAAGGCAGCTATTTCTGGTAGGTCAAGTGACTACATTGTAGCACCCTCCTTGACTTGTTACTATTGTCAATTGAAAACTGTCAATAAAATTGCCAAGAAATTGTATAGGGACATATGTGTGTGTGTGTTTTGCAGATGGAAAGGGTGATAAACTTTAGATTAAGAAAAGGTGTATAACCTTTCCGCCACTTCGACCACGTGTAAACAAACGTCAAAAGAAGGTTGTTCTTTTTAGATTTTAAAAATGTAAATGTAGTCAGGAAGATTGGTGAAAAGTTTTAATAAAAGTGCAGGGGAAGTAACTCTGTATATTCGTTTTCCAACAAAATACTGGTCATTTTTTTCCAAGTTTTGGTAGGATATATTTTTTATTATAGTTAGGTTCTACAGACACTTCTCATGCAGTAAAAATGGGTGGGATTAACCATCTAACCATAAAACATGGTACCAGTAGCGTATAGAACCGGACCAAAATTACACTTTATAAACACTAAGTTGAGACTGAAAAGAGAAACAAGCTTACTATTAAAATCCAATACCATCTAATCTTTTTCCCAGATACTTCCACCAAGCCTTATATAAATGTGGAGTAACCACGTATCTTCTCCATAGCAAGATTCTTCTGCTTGTCCCTGACATAAAATCTCCTCTCCACCCTCTCAAATACTCCCTCACTAAGTCAAAAGGGCTTTTTCCCTTTTTTGATCTTTCCCATCTTGCAAGTTACATGGCCAACTTCATCACTAGAGCTGGTAGCATGAAAAAAAAAAAAAAAAAAGCACCTGGTACACACTGTAAAGTGGTTAGTATTAGGAAGAACATGCAGCTATAGAAACCTTGCCAAAACTGACATGAAGTACATTACAGTCATGTGGCTCATCAGATCCTGTCAAACTATCCAGCCCATGCCAGCATGGAAAACAGACATTAAATGATGATGATGCTGGGGGGGAAGTAGGAGGAGGGGAATAAGGTTTGTTTAAGAATGAACGAAACACCTTTGTTTCCAGAGATGAATTATTCAAACCCCAAAGAATTCCTCTCAACACATGACTATGTTGCTCCTCTACTACTCCTGCTTGTGATCAGAAATGCATATATCATCAGCCACTAAGGAACATTCGTAAGTAGTTAAGCTCAAGCAATGAACAAGCAAATCGGCGACATTGAGCAGAATATTCGCTGTAGGCTATTGTTTACACCTAGACAAAACGTACATATTATTTTGATTTTATTTATTTTTTACGTACAGCATTCAGTGGGTGATCCTTTATCATAATTACTCAGATTCATGCTCTTAGTGCAGTTGAGTTATTTACACTCTCTCGTTCTAATGATAACGACTTTCATGCCTTTGATCACAGATCTGACCTGCAGTGAAACAATAACAAAGAATAAAAATAAACAAAAGCCAGCATGGTTGTATGGTTTAAAAAAATCGCGATGCAGCCTCTTCATCAGGGTTCAGTCACCTGCACAATACCATGGCAACTACAGTGGTTTCGGGTTGACCAATGACTTTTGAATGGAATTTGACAAGCAGTGACTATGCTATATGTTGTGCGAATTTGTTTACACCGGTCTCAAAATTAGTCTTGCGTTTAAGTTGTGTCCCTTTGCATCATGAATCTCAACAGTTCGATAAATCAAAATCGAGAAAATAAGTATCAAACTGAAATAAGTACTGGGGATCAATGTGATCGACTAAACCCTTGAAGACGATTACTAGACCCAATAAAAATTTTAAGATGTAAAAATTAAAAAAAAAAGGAAAAAAGAAAATGCTTACGGAATGCATGGTTGTCTTTCCTTTGTACGCTTTTCAGTGTTATGAAACCACGAAACGGTGGGTAGCGGCATTACATAGCGATTTTGCAGTATTGTCCTATTCTTTAATTAATTGTTAATTACAGCAGAAATATGGTAAGTTTATTGCTCAGATTTGATTTTTTGTATTTAGAAATAGCAAATAACACATTGTTGAATCGTTTAAATTGATTACTGAAATATCCATCATTCATAATTATATTTATTTAAGTTATATTAAAACTGGTTTTTGTATAGTTTGAGTAGCAATCAGTTTTAATCAAATTATTATTCATATATTTTTAAATTTCAGAAGTTAAATTTGCATGTATGTATATTTTATTTTAATATCAATATATGAATCGATTTCAATGTTTTAGCAAAGTCCAGGAAACTCCAGATGAAACCAATGAAGCAACAATCCTCACGCGGGTTATCTTTGTGTTTCGGAAAACGGAATTGGTTACCTAAATAAATTGTATTCAAAGATAATTAACTAACCAATTCAAAAATGAGTTGTAGATCTTTAATCATTCCGAGCTGAATTAATCTGAATGATTAATAAATATAATTCCGTTGTGGCCTTTAATAAAACCCCTTTTGTTTAATATTGCTATTCTTATGCAGATGTGTGTTTAAGAAGCTGCGCACCTTTTTGCTTGGGATTTAAAATTTTAGGAATATCCAAAGATGAATTTAAAAAATAATGAAATAATACGTTTGAAACAATTTTAATAAAATTAAGAGTATGTGTGCGTTCAATAAACGTGCTTTGTTCATTAATCGTTATTATTCATTCAAGTTGAAACACTTTTATATATTTGTTATCAAATTCACATTGGTTAAATAATTTTTTAAATTTAAATTATCAAGTTAATAGAATATGCAGTTATGTGTGTGTGTGTATCGTTTCGTTGATTTTGTATTACAAACCTTTACCGAGGTTTGCTAGTCATTAAATTTATATTATCTCCCTTCACTATGCAACTGTCCTATGTTTCATGGACCTAAGATCCACATTCGCTGGGAGGGAACAGTCGAATTAAGATCGTTGAGATCTTAATTCATGACGGCGATCTTTCGATACTAGGCCGATTTTTGTCATGTGTTTATTTACATCAATTCGGCAGTTTCCATAAAAAGTGTTGTGTTAGGGAAGTGGGAAAGGACGCGATATCTCGAATGATATCTCCATATTCCGACGCAAAATTATGAAAAGGAGCCAATCTAATCTTAGCGAAGTAGACCTCTATTCAAAGTCTCTCCAACCTGAACCATCATGTCATTTCGTTCCTAGAAAGTCAATTTGATATATGATAGTGATCATCACGATCAGTTTGACATCTATTTTTCTATGTTTACATGGATCAGACGGAATTCGCCGTGGCAGATTTTGTAGTCAGATGCCCCCCCCCCCCGTCACCAATCCTCACTTGTTTCCAAACCAGATAATATTTCCCTAATAGCTAGGCATGTCTTCACAGATGGTTGAAAACAAATGACACTGCTCGTATGGCGGTAGTGCTCATCAAGCAGTGTCAAAGGTACAAGAAGAATAAAGAAATGTGCACATATATCCAATCAGTGGGTTTCTTTTAATTTCCATCTACCAAATCTACTCACAAGACACTCCCCCAAGGTGCCATGCAGTAGGATTGAACCTGAAACCATGTGGTTCATAAGCAAACTTTTTGACCGTATAGCCATGTGTGTGTATGAAGTTGTATGGTCTAGTGGTTAGGTTGCTTTACTTGTGAACACAAGATTGTGGTTCTGATTTCCAGACCAACAGTGCATTGTACTTGAGCTAGTTCACTCACCTGTAAATTGACAACCTTGCAATGGACTAACATTCCATTCAGGGGGAATGTTGACCTGTTCACTTAGCCAGCAGCATGGCATCATTTGAAAACTACAACTCTGCGAGGAAGCACATTGTAACCAGCAATAATTAGCATCTTGTGGTCTGATAGATATATATATATATATACACACACATACATGCACACATGTAGCTGAATGCTATAACATGTCATGTAGTGGCATTGATGTAATTCCCTTATACCTCTCTATAGATTTTGGCCTTGTTTTACTATTAGAAATCGATTATAGCTATATATGACAGACAAAATGCTATAAACTATACAAGTGTCAGTTCAATCCTGTTATACCCCATCCTTTATCATTTCTGGCTTTGTAGCCAATGTAAGTAATCCATAATGTGTATATGTGTTTCACTTGCAGAGTATTCTGACTTACAATGGCTCTGCCATTCTGGCAATGAAAGGAAAGGAGTGTGTTGCTATCGCTGCTGACCGTCGTCTAGGAATACAAAGTTCTCTCACTGTGAGCACCAAATTTCAGAAAATATTCAAAATGGGGCCACGTTTGTTCATTGGTTTACCTGGTCTTGCGACAGATGTGCAGACAGTGTAAGTACTTTTGATTAATCTGTGTGTGGAAGATAGATAGATAGTGTTGTCATCATAGTAACTAACTAGTTTCAATTAAAAACGGAATTTTTGAGTGCTTGTCTGTCAACACAACTGAGGCTTCAGAAAAAAAGTCTATATTCTTTTATTCTTTTACTTGTTTCAGTCATATGACTGTGGCTGTGCTGGAGCATCACCTTTAGTCAAACAAATCGACCCCAGTCAGTTTTTTTTTTGCTGAACTGCTAAGTTACATGGGTGTAAACACACCAATATTGGTTGTCAAGTGATGATGGGAGGACAAACACAGGCACACACACACTAGATATATATATATATATATATATATATATGATATATATTATATTTAGCTGCTACAAAGGTGAGGGTGATGCCTTAAATAGAAACAACTACAAAGGCATTAAATTGCTAGACCAAGTCATGAAAGTTACTGAGAGGGTTATAGCTTAATTGATTAGAAATAGAATTAAAATAGATGAAATGCAGTTTGGTTTTTGTACATGGGAAGAGTACCACAGATGCCATTTTCCTAGTGAGACAGCTGCAGGAAAAAGAACTTGGACAAAAGTAAGCCATTGTACTTAGCCTTTGTTGATCTGGAGAAGGCTTTCAACAGAATCCCTGCTCTGTTGTATGGTGGTCTCTAAGGAAGTTAGGAGTGGAGGAGTGGCTTGTTAGAGCTGTACAAGCATGTACAGTGGTGCTGTCAGTAAGGTGAGAGTCAGCCATGAATACAATGATGAATTTAGTGTACAGGTAGGGGTTCACAACTCAACATAGACTTTTAAAAAAGACTTTCACTTAGAACAATTTATGGAGGTACGTGCATGATTAACAGATTACTGGCAGCATAGCGACAGAAAACAACCTAGTTACATATGAAACCCTTCTCTATGAATGTACTTAAAACTTCATTGCACCCTTTTGTGTACTCATTTACATTGGGTGCTCAGTGTAAAGTTTCTACTTAATACCTTATTGCATATTGGTTATAATCACTTCTTAGGTGGCAGTAGTCTTCTTGTAAGAAATCTTTATTAGATTACTGTTCTTGTTCAGTAAGGTTTAATATTGCAACTCCTGATATGTTACTATTTAGCTTCAGTAAATGCTCAGTGAGGTAACCATTGTTATCTATTTTGGGGGTTAACTTTCTTGGAGTCTGTAACTTAAAAATTGCTCTGACCTTGAAGCAGTACCCCTAATTATGGACGCATGAGCAATTTCTTGTTATAAATTTTAAAACTTGTTTTCTTGCTTTTTTTTTTTTTTCTTTACAATTTAGGAGCCAGAGGTTAAAGTTCCGACTGAATTTGTATGAATTAAGAGAAAACCGGAAAATAAAGCCTAAAACTTTTATGTCGATGGTGTCTAATTTACTTTATGAAAGAAGGTAAGTGTTCTGTTCTCTAAACTCTTGCTTATTTTACTAAACATTGAGTTTGAGTGTAGAGCAGTGGTTCTCAACCAGGGTTCATATGGCCCACATAAGATGTTTGAGGGTCCATGCAAGCAAAATAGAAAATTAGGGATTTTTCAGTAATATTTTAAAGGTTCATGGATAAATATTGCTTTTAGATGTATTTGTTGTAAGAAACAGCTAGGTTTTATTTTAATGTGAAGTAGACTATTGCGTGCCTGCAAACTCAAAATTCAGAACAAACATCTACCTCCAATAGCAAAGAGGACCAAGAGAATCAAGAATTCTAGTTTTAGTTATTTGTGCAATTTCTTGTTGAACTTAGTGCTGTAGTTTAACATATACAGTGATGAAACTCTTTATACTGGTATATTATATAGTGTATCTATTTACAGCTAATTACAGTCTAACAACAATTATCATGTTCATGGACTATGTAGTTGGCATTGGTTTTTATATAATGTATCTAGTTGTTTTAAGATTTCATTTAATGTGTTAAAATATGTGAAATTTTTTTCCTTCTGAAATAGAGCATTTTATATTTTTTCAGGTTTGGTCCATACTTTGTTGAACCTGTCATTGCTGGATTGGATCCTATCACATATGAACCTTTCATTGCTTCTATGGATTTGATTGGTTGCCCCATGGTCCCTGGTGATTTTGTTGTGAGTGGAACTTGTTCAGAGCAAATGTATGGTATGTGTGAGTCATTATGGCAACCAAATCTGGTAAGTTCTGACTATTTAGTATTTATATAATTAAAGTCTACCTTATTTATTTAGGTCTTGGGCAATGTGGCAAGGATTGATACATACCATCAAATTGATTCCAATTCTACAGATGAAACATCTAAGACTTTTCATTTTAGCTTTTCTTTAACCGACAGAGGCAATCACTCTAGTTTGTGTTTATCATTGCCTGCTAAAGGCTTATAGGAAGACTGATACCTTGTTCTGTGACATAAAGAAAGACTCATTCCACTCACTCAATTGTGATGGGTAAAAAGCATTATTCTTCATTAGAAAGGAAAAAAAAAGTAAAGACCTTTAATCACCTTCAGCATTGAAAAATTTTGCTTTCTCATTTAAACCTACAAAAAGTACACCATTTTCAATTCCATCAAGGGCATTATCTATTTCACATATTTTTAAATGATTTCACAAGAATGGCATGGAGTGAACACCATTCTTTGTATCACACTAGTTAGATGGTGCTAGCTACTATTGAGCCTGACACGAAATGGTGATGGATACCAGCGTTAGTCATCATTATAATTTCATTGTCTAACCCATACCAACATAGAAAACAGATTTTAAATGATTATGATGGTTCTTTCAAAGTTAAAGGTGGTTTTCTATAATTTCTTTTTGATTGATTAATATGTTAATAACAATGACAATAATATGTTTAATTAAACAATAACATTTTTATTCTAAAGTTAGACTAGGCAGAGGGTACTACCTTTATATGCTATAAAACATATCAAGTTAACTTAATTCATGCAGGATACATTTAAAAGCTTCGTATTGTGATGGTAAATTTCTTTTTAGACTTTAGCTATCTTTAGATAAGAGTTATGTGCCCTGCTCAAACATTAATGTGTGTACTTGTGATCATGTGCTTAGTAAGTCACAGTCATGAAAAAAATCTTTAGTAAAAGATGTCTTAGAAAAAAATTTATGACAGTGCTGTTTGATAGTTTGGCTATTAGTGTAAAGATGACCATGTGGACATGGTACTTATACATGGGTCATGCATTCAGATCCACTGCTGGTATTTTGTGTTTCTGAGAGAACACTATTATACAATGTCTTGGTTCATTTGTCTGTTTTAAGTACCAGATCAATTACCAAGTTCTCTGTGTCAAATCAGGGTCCATCATTTGTCTGTCATTTGTATCCAGACTTTGGTTCCGATTATGGATTAGTGTGTATGTAACACACTATCCACTTTATGTAGACTCATCACACATAAGTTGTAAGCACTAGTAACTCTACATTTGTAATATAACCAGAATCTGTTGTCAAGAATGTGAAAGCTAAGATTATGCAACACACCGTAAGGTATACTTTTATATCATTATGCATATTTAGCCTTGCTTGAAAATACTTTTGGCATTTGATCTCTGAGCTGAAGGATCATAGATGGATTTTATTCAACTTTAGTGAAGTCAAAACTACACCTGTTCATTTAGACTGACTAGTTTACCACCATCATTTTTATGTCCATCTTCCGTACTGATACAGCTTGGAGTCATCATTGCAGTCTTAGTTAGTTTTTATTCAGAGGTAATGTTCTCTTAGACAACTTAGAGGTTCATGTGTCCCTCACACATCTCAAACTTTGGTATGATTTCTATGGTTGGATCCCTTTCCTGATACCTGCAGACTTTACAGAGTGTAATGTAAATATTCTATGGCACCAGCATTAAAGAGACTTTTGTGATCTCAGTATGACTAAAGGGATCTCAAATACTCAAGTGAGGTTTCATTTTTTTTTTCTTTTCTTTTAAGATGAATACTATTTAAAAATTGAATAAAACCACTAATAGTAAATTGCTATTGTCCATCTTTATTGATCTTTTAAGTACTTGTTTATTTATTTATTTATTTATTTATTATATTTCAGGAACCAGACGACTTGTTTGAAACTGTCTCTCAAGCTATCTTGAACGCAGTTGATAGAGATGCATTGTCAGGATGGGGTATCATTGTATACCTAATGTAAGTTATTTACTGTAGTCTTTGTACATAGTAAGGTCAGTGGTAAACTAATTAGACCTATACCATGTAGTGCTGTCTTAGTATAACTTTGTCACATTGGATATATCTTTGTGAAGCTGAGCTTCACGAAGATACCAAAAGTTGATTTATTTTTTAGAAAAAGAAAGAGGAGAAAATGGGATGGGAATAACGTCATGAAAATCAAACCACACCTCATAAAATAAACATACTAACCACTCCACTCCTCATTCACCTTTTTCAACTCCCAAATGATGCTGTAGATATTTATCAGATGCACCAAGCATTTAGGTCAACAGAGCTTCATGTTCATTGCGTGTAAATTGAAAAAGAGATGTGACATAAAAAGTCTTCAGTCAAACAGAATTGTAAGATAGATGAGTAAGAAAAGGTCATGAGACTACCCAAAGGTAATTAGACAATGTCTACTGAGAAATTGACTAGAACATCAGGTCTCTTGGATGATATTGTTTATTAACACTTTGGTATTCAAATTACTCTGCCAAGTGTAAAGCTTATTTATTCATATTGTTTTTAATTAGTCATGCATTATCTCATAGCGTTAAGATTTCAATGATATATTGTTGTCTATTTATTTTTAGGATGACATTGTAGGGTAAGTGCGAGAAGCTATATCTGGCCAGTTTGAACTTAAAACAAGAGGCATGTTTGGGCTGGATATGGCCAGTTTAAATGCTAAAGAGTTAAAAATATAGGATAACACAATTGCAGTCCTTGTAAACTCATTCCAGAATGGAAGTATGTATGTAAAAATAGCATTGATATAATTCTATAAAGTAGTCATTTAAATGAGTAATTGTCAAGTATTGGGTTGATATACTCCTCCTCCAAATTCTGGTCTTTGTGCCTATATAAGAAATTATCATTAGCAAGAACTGAAATGATTTAAATGCCTTGTGGTAATTAGTTATGTATCTTTCTGTTGTGTTCAAATTCCACTAGCATTCACTTTTATCTCTCCATGGAACATAAAATAAAGTACCAGTAATATAGTGTGGTCCATTTGTGGTTTTGTATTAAGAGCTGTCTGGCTTCCGTGCCAGTGGCACGTAAATAGCACCATTTGAGCGGGGTCGTTACCAACGTCGCCTTACTGGCACGTGAAGAAAAATTTGAGCGAGGTGATTGCTAGTGCCGCTGGACTGGCAGGTGGCACGTAAAAATCACCATTTTGAGCATGGCCGTTGTCATTACTGCCTGACTGGCCCTCATGCCAGTGGCACGTAAAAGCACCCACTACACTCTCGGTGTGGTTGGCGTTAGGAAGGGCATCCAGCTGTAGAAACTCTGCCAGATCAGATTGGAGCCTGGTGCAGCCATCTGGTTCACCAGTCCTCAGTCAAATCGTCCAACCCATGCTAGCATGGAAAGCAGACGT
>NC_068990.1:84203840-84228911 GCF_001194135.2 Octopus bimaculoides | reverse complement strand
ATATATATATATATATATATATATATATATACATATATATATATATATATGCATGCACACACACACATAATGTGTGTGAGAGAAAGCACAGAGAAATTTGATTTAATTTTATTGTAATATAATTTTAATATTTTTGTTGTTGCTATTTCTTTTCAGAGAGAAAGACAAAGTGACAGAAAGAATCCTGAGAGCTAGAATGGATTAGACTTGACACATTTATTAGCTATTGTATTTTGCTTTTCATCTTTTTTTTTTTAAAATCTTTTCCATTTTCCAAGTCAAAAATCTTTCCAAATAAATTTGAACAGTCATTACTAATGTGTTGTGTGTCTATGTGTGTGTGTGGATATAAACGAATGAAGACAGTTGTATAAAGAAGTACCGATCACTAATAGATCGCTCCTGTGAAAGAGGGAGACCCAGAAGACATGTTATGAAGTGGTGAGAACCAATTTCAGGATGTTGGGCCTTACGGAGGAGATGATAATGGCCCGAAATGTCTGGTGATGTGAGGTTCTTGAGAAAACCCACCCACTTCAGCGAAACTGAATTCTAGAAGCGCTGTGTGTTCCACCCAAATGTAACAATAAAACTTTTCACACACCTTACCCCAAAAACCCCAAACTACATCTCTTCTCTTCCTCACATTTCCTCATTTCATACTCTATGCTTATCTCTTGATTCCAATCCTGTCCTCATTGCCCTGCTCACTGTATCATTGCTATCCCCATTGTCCCCCACCTGCTCCATGTACCCAAGTTTCACCAGTCACTGCATTCCTCACCCCAACACTCTGCATTCATGTGAAGTCTCTACTCCCCACTCAAGCACCTTTGGCATGACCCCCCCATACCTTGAATGTATGATTGAGCACTTTGCTACCCTCTATCTCTCTTGCCCTACTCTTCCATCCCATTTATATTCTGGTCCCTGTTCCTTGTGAGTATACCCTGGCACTTCACCACCATCTCTCTCCTGCTCTCCCTCTCTCTCTTCCACTCTCTCTTGCACTCTTCCCTCTGGTTGGATAACCATGTATCTCCTCTACAGCAACACAGCTGTTCCTATCCTCATTCTTAATCTCTCTTTCTCTCTCTCTCTCCCTCTTTCTTACTGGGTAACCATGTACCTCCTCTTCTGCAAGACACCTGTTTCTGTCTCTCTGCCACACTAACCTTTCATCCTCTAACACAAGATCACCTCCTCCAACGTCCCCTCCCCTCTCAAAGGATCTTTGTCTTGCAAGTTACTTGCTGACCCTATCAGTGCTGGTACCACGTAAAAAAGCATTCAGTTCACACTATAAAGTGGCTGGCATGGGCATCCAGCTGTGAAAAGCTGTGCCAAAACAAACACTGAAGCCTGGTGCAGCCTTCTACCTAGCCAGCTCCTTTCAACCCATCCAACCCATGCCAGCATGGAAAGCAGATGTTAAATGACGATGGTGATAATGCTGCTGGACTGGCTCCCGTGCAAGTGGCACGTAAAAAACACCTTTTTGAGCGTGGCCGTTGCCAGTACCGTGTCACTGGCCCTCGTGCCGATGGCACGTTAAAGCACCCACTACACTCTTGGAGTGGTTGGCATTAGGAAGGGTATCCAACTGTAGAAACTCTGCCAGATCAGATTGAAGCCTGGTGCAGCCATCTGGTCCACCAGTCCTCAGTCAAATCGTCCAGCCCATGCTAGCATGGAAAGCGGACGTTAAACAATGATGATGATGAATGTCTCGATATACGAGTTAGTTTGTTTCTGGAGGCCACTCATAAAGCGTAAACTTGTAAAGCAGAGCAATAATTTCCCATAGTAGCAATGTTATGAATTGTAATTCGTTATCAGAAAAATATTTTATCAATAAAATTTAAAATACTCGTAAATAAATGGCAATAAAACAACGTTAGAATGTAAAGAATATTTTATGTAAAGTAAAAAGAATTCAAGATGATTTATAATAAAAAAATATTATAATCATTTTCTGAATCACTTTCACTCACACACCATCACTTGTAGACATGTTCGCTGATTCACAAGCACTTGTAGATGAACTTGTGGATTTCTTTTTTAAAAACACGCCTAGAGTTGTTTGCTTAGAAGAAGCTCTTTTTAGTGTATGAGAGATGCATAGTATCAAGGATGATGTCACAGGTGCATAGGTATGGAACAGCACACTTCACCATTTATCCTTATTGTGTGGAATCATTTCACATGTTATCCATCTTTCATTCTTAATACTGTACTCTCCTCCCACATTTTACATTGATCTCCTCCTGAGCAACCAGACCATCTGTCCTTCATCACCACACATCACTCACTATACCAGCCCCACACTCATACATCCATTGGTTTTGTGCCTTCAAAAGTGTGTAATAAGATAGCACTTACTTGAAAACAATTAAAGGTTTATGATAAGAAGAGCATCCAGCTGTAAAACTTGCCTCAATAATGTGTTCATCTAACCCATGCTAGAATGGAAAAACAGATGAATGGATATTACTTAAACTGAATTTCTTTCCTTTGCTACTTGAATTGTCTTTAGTTCAACAACGGCTGACAAGGTGAATCATCAGAGAAATATCTAGTTGTCACACCAGGTAAGATGCAGTAAATATTTTATATGGAGATCCACTCTCATTTGTTTAATTCATGTAGACATATAGTAATAGCACCAGATGTCCCCTGAGTCATTAAGCACTCCGTGATTAAATATCTCAACCGAAACAAAACAATATTGCCTAGACTCAAGGACGTTGTTTTACTTACTACATATGTGTCTGTGTGTGTGTATGCACACACACATGAATACATTTTTAGATAATAGTTTTACGCAGTGCTGTAATGTCACTGAAGCATAAAAAAATAAACATTTTTAATTTCCTATACTTTCGGTTTTGTAGCATGTCAAATCATCACATTGATTAATCTCACACACATACATAACCATGCAAGTTGAATACATCAAAAGAATTAGTCATAATACTGATAAAGTGCAGTATAGGTAACGAATTCAGCTAAAATTTAAACACAAAGGTTCAAGAAGGTTAAATCTATGAAGTGACAACTTACAGGCAGTTGTGTACTAAACTATTCTTTTTGTTCGTTCTTCAGATTTTCACCAAATTGTTTTTATTTTTTTCCTGATTCACAAGGATCAAAGAGCTGCTGTTTATCTCCAATTATGTAATATTAGAATGGACGTGTGACAATTCTTCCCTGCAAAATTAAGCTGTTCTATTATAGATTGTTTTTTTTAAAGTTTCTTCTAGCAGTAATCGCACTCAGTACTCCAATCATTTCATTTTGATAGTAGTGAGGTGAGCTTTTCTACTCAGCCAGTGAAAGCTTAGTGTCTTGGCCATAGATTGTGGTTTCATACTCATTCTACTCTGAGACAAAACTTTAATGATCCAATAAGCAGCCCTGTATATGGTCAACTTGCTAGATATAGCAGCCAAATCTCCTTCACATCACACACACAAACACTATCTTATAAAAAAAAATCAAGAGGCATAGGTGTGGCTGTGCAGTAAAAAGCTTGCTTGCCAACCACATGATTCCGGGTTCAGTCCCACTGCAGGGCACCTTGGGCAAGTGTCTTCTGCTATAGCCTCGGGTTGACCAAAGCCTTGTGAGTATTTCTAGTAGACAGAAACAGAAACTAAGTCAGCAAGCTGGCAGAATCGTTAGCACACCGGGCGAAATGCTTAGCAGTATTTTGTCTGCTGTTACGTTCTGAGTTCAAATTCCACCGAGGTCAACTTTGCCTTTCATCCTTTCAGGGTCGATAAATTAAGTACCAGTTATGCACTGGGGGGGTCGATGTAATCGACTTAATCCCTTTGTCTGTCCTTGTTTGTCCCCTCTGTGTTTAGCCCCTTGTGGGCAATAAATAAATAAGAAACTAAAAGTCTGTCATATATATATATATGTGTGTGTCTTTGTGCCTGTGTTTGTGTCCCCATAACTTAGCAGTTCTGCAAAAGAGACTGATAGAATAAATAACACTTTTTTTTTAAAAAAAAGAAGTACTGGGGTTGATTCATTCAACTAAAAAAATTCAAGGTGGTGTCCCAGTATGGCCACAGTCTAATGACTAAAACAAGTAAAAGATAAATAAATAAAAAAAAAAAGCAGCTATGCATTGGAGGACAATGTGATCCTAGATTCACAAAGTCTGAATAAAAGATAGGGTAGTCTCAGCATGGGTCTGCCTGACCAAGTGTGACTCAGGGTTAAACAACAATTTTTCTCATGCTCTGTTTCTGCTGTCCTTACTACCCTATTAGCTCCAGCTTTCAAGAGAGTAATGTCCTTGTTAATGAGGAATTTACTCTTCCTATGACTCATTTTTCTATCCTGTCTATTTATTTGCTCTAAAGACTATCAATTACTCTCATAGAAAGTTTCTTTCCCCACTCCTCTTGTTTCATTTGTTTCTAAACTCCATCCACCACTAGCTGTATAGTTCTTATCTTAAACTGAACATTTCTCTCTCTTTTTTTACTTGTTTCAGTCATTTGACTGCGGCCATACTGGGGCACCGCCTTTAGTCGAGCAAATCGACCCCAGGGTTTATTCTTTGTAAGCCTAATACTTATCCTATCAGTCTCTTTTGCCGAACTGCTAAGTTACGGGGACGTAAACACACCAGCATCGGTTGTGAAGCGATGTTAGGGGACAAACACAGACACACAAACACATCTATACAACGGGCTTCTTTCAGTTTCTGTCTACCAAATCCACTCACAAGGCTTTGGTCGGCCCGAGGCTATAGTAGAAGAGACTTGCCCAAGGTGCCACGCAGTGGGACTGAACTCGGAACTATGTGGTTGGTACTCACTTCTCTTTCTCTCTGAAATATTCTTTGTGACTTCAATACCTGCTGAAGCCTAGATCTCCTACATATTCTGCTGGTCTCCAACAAGCAGCAAAGATCATGCTGTACAGTCTGCGTGACCTAGTTTCTTGGTCTGTTTGTGTCCTTGATTGACAACAATTCTCCAAATACTCTTCACTATTTTCTTCACTCCAGACCCAAACTTTACCCAACAAAACTATTAAAACTGCACCTTAAGATCATCAAATCCTTGACAAATCAATCTATTGGGGAAACTTTATACAACCACTTGTCCAAGGTACCACACATTGGGATTGAACTTAAAACTATGTGATAGGAAGTGAACTTCTTAACAACACAGTCTGTACCTGTGTAGAAATTGAATAATTTGCCTTATAACACGATGAAATACCTTCAGGGGAATTGAACTTATGATCTGTAAGTTAGTAGTCCAATATAATAACCACTTGACCACTTTGTGCCCACAATTATCTTTTATTCTTAACTTGTTTCAGTCATTGGACACTGGCTATGCATACATACACACATACATATGTGCATTCATATAACATACATAATGAATGCATACTTACATACATAAGTATATAAATGCATACATACATGATGAAGATATATGTGTGTATAATATGTATGTATATAGTGTGTGTGTGTATATATATATATTATACACGCAACACATGCACAACAAGCTTATGCACATTTCCTGTCCACCAAATTTACTCAAGGCATTGGTTGACTCACAACTTTAGTAGAAGTCACTGGCCCAATCTGCCATGCAGTGGGGCTGAATCCCAAACCATATGGTTTATAAAGCAAGCTTCGTAACCAACAGCCATGTCTGTACCTATATATGTTCTATTTCTTCAAAAATTGGCAAATAGTGTGCAAATAAGAAATCTTGTTAGTTTTTACAAAATTGCAGCAGTTTCTATATTTGTAGATGAAAGTGGTAGGTAATTCACTGATGGAAGATTTGGAATCGTATGTCTAGGAAATTGGGTTCTTATTTGTTTTGATATAAGGAAGGAAGTTGATGGCATTGATTAATTTCAGCAGGATATGTTGTGATTGGGATTAGATCATATATCTTAATTATGGCCATGTAGATTCTTGACTGTATGTCGTTTTTATACGAATGTGTTTGTGTGTGTACGTGCATATAACAAGATAGGAACATCATACAACCATAGTTTTGAGTGTTATTTAAAGTGTATAACAAATATATATATATATATATATATATATATATATATATAATAATATTAATAAAAAATGACAACAAAAGAATGAGACCTCGATATTAGATAAATAGAGGATTATTTATATATGTTATAATTTAGAACAAACAGTAAGTTGTCATTATAGTACTCAGAGTTTCGAATGTCGGAGCGAAGAGGTACAATGCATTCTCGTCAGCTATTAATAGCAATAGATGCTATCTATCTATCTATCTCTCTATCTATCTATATATATATATATATACCCATATGCACAAATGGAGAGCTATATGTATCTTTGTCTATAGTATACACGTAACTCAATCTTTCTCACTCAGTCTTTTGCACTCTCTCTATTTCTCTCTGTTATTTACTATCTCTCTCTCTCTCACACACACACACACACACATTCGCTCATGAAGACATGGGATGAGGTGGTGAACCATGTTCTTTGGATGTTGAGTCTCACAGAGGCAACGACAAATGATTGAGACCTTTGGCAATTTGCTATGTTTGAGAAGAAATGTCTAACCAATTGAAATCATAGTTGTGGCCTATGCATGTGACACGTAAAAGGTACCCACTACACTTTTGGAGTGGCTGGTGTTAGGAAGGGTAGCCAGCTGTAGAAACCAAGCCAAATCAGACCGAAGCCTGGAACAGCTCTCTATCTTACCAGTCCCAGTCAAATCCAATCAAATTCATGCTAGCCTGGAAAACGGATGCTAAATGATGATGGTTATATTTTCAGCATGGAAAACGGATGTTAAAAGATGATGATGATGATGTGTGTGTGTGTGTGTGTGTGTAGATGTGTAGATAGATAGATAGATAGATAGATAGAGAGAGAGAGAGAGAGAGAGTGTATATAATTATTCAACATTGTATTACCATCAATGAAGTACCTGGGAGTGTCGGAGATCAAATGAATTCTTTGTTTTATCATAAAATTTAATAACTTCTGTTTTAAGAGGTATCATTGTTACCATTGTTTTGGTGTCTGTTTCATGAGGAAGCAAGTGAAGTGTTGTGCAGTAGAAATGAGAAAGGTTAACCCTTTAGGATTCAGATTCCTCTGTCAAATGTAATACTTATTCATTCACATTGTTTTGAATTAATCCTAGATTGTCTTGTATCTTGTCGCTTTGAGATTCAGTGATGTGATTGTCCATTTTAAGCCTTGATGTTTGTGAAGTGGTAGAATTGGTAGAGCATCTGAGAAATAAAGCTTTACAGTGTTTAGCTGTGTTACTTTAACTTCTAAGTTTGTTAGATTTTACTTACTTTGTATCCTTTCAATTTCAATATAATAAGCATCAGTCTAGTGCTAGAGGTCAATAATATTTAGTATAACCGCCCCCAAAATGTATGGTATTGTACTATAGTTAGAAATCATCATTATTATCGTAGAAAAAAAAATACAAATCAAGTATATTTTTTTTGCCTTGTGCCTGTGCTTAAAATTCAACCTTTTCTATTTGGATTTTGATGGAATTCCTTTAAAATATCTGGATTCAATACAGATGTTGACTTAGCACTTCAACCAGATATGATTTAATATGTAATTTTTTATATATTAGGTTACTCATGCACCACTGGAAATATGTAACCCAATACAACCTGTTGCATGATCAGGTGATCAGCAACTAAACTGGTAACTGGTTACTTGGTGAAGAGTGTGATTTTTATACAGCCTGTGAGCTGAAAATCAAGACCTGCCAAAGACCAGAGAAACTGAGGAGAACAAACAGCCATCCTGTATAGTCAAGGGGAGATGGTGCTCACCAGTCATAGTGAAGACAATCCACCAAAGAGAAGGAAATCTCTGGAATAAAAATGATTCAGCAAGAACTTGCAATCAGCTGACACTATTTTGCTCAGAAAAAATTATGACCTGAGGATGTTATAGTTTTGTCTACAGACAACTGATAACAAATAATAATAAAAAATTTTATATGAATACATTTTCTGCACTATTTGATATCTTCTTTTTTTGCTTGATAAATTTCCTTGTTTTTAAGAATTAGCCAGAGGAGGTAAGCATGACCTTTTTCTTAGTCAGAGAAGTTCCTACTGACCTTTTTCTGCAGGGCACCTAATAATGGGGCAAAGGAAAGCACCAAAACTCAGTAGTTATCTTCAGGTCTGAGACATAGTCTAAGTTTTTGTAACAGAGCTGACTTGCTAATAGTGACCAAATAATTAGATGCTGATATTAAACATGGCAAGAGATTAAGTCAATCTCTCACCACATTTGTATTCTAGTTTATGTTATTATAATACTTGTCACCTTATTTAATTACCACAATATGACAGGGGTGTATATATAATGTATGTATGTATATGTGTGAGTGTGTGTGCGACTGTAGGAAAAGAGAGTGAGACACACACACACACACACACACACATACATGTATGAAAGCACAAACTACCAAACTGAAAGCGTACAGCACAACTTTATTTTTTTTTGACCCTCAAAGGATGAAAGGCAAAGTTAACTGTGATGGGATTTGAACTCAGAACATAAAGAGCTGGAATAAATACCACAAGGTATTTTTCTGGTGCTCTAATGGTTCAGCCAATCAACCACCCTAGTATTAAATACCATTAAAAAAACTAGGTGACCACAGCTGGAATGCTTTTGATTCTTGGGCTACTCGATTAGAGTTGAACTGGCGATAAACAACTGTTACAACGCTATCATTTCCACAAATATTATAGAAACATCAACACAGAATAGAAACAGCTCTATTTTCAACTATCTTTAATTGCAAGACACATAAAATTGAATGGAAAACCATTTGTCAATTTCTACTTCATTGGTTTAAAAACATATATTTTAACTTCTTTTCTTTCTACTTCTTTACCATGATCTACTTGTACACATGTTACATTCAAACAAGGTGTTAACTCAAGAAAATCCACTTGATAATATTTTCTAGAACACTGAATTAGTCTCATTTAGCCTGTCTTAATATGAGACACGTTTAAGTTGACTGAAACATGAAAATTACTTATCTCTTTTTATTAAATTAATTACATTAATAATAATAATAATAATAATATGCCATGATAGGGTAGGACAATATTTACATTGGAAAATATGTAAACACTACAAAGTAAGTATTCCTGCTTATTGGTATGAACATCATCCTGAGCCAGTCGTTGAAGGTAAAAATGTCACTATCGTCTGGGATTTTCCAGTCAACACCAACAGAATGATTCAGGCTAATCAACCAAACATAGTCATTAAAGAGAGAGAAGAAAATACTTGTAGACTAATAGATGTAAGTGCTCCCACTGACGAAAATATATCTGTAAAGGAATTTGATAAATTAAGTAAATATAAGGACCTGGAAATTGAAATACAAAAGATGTGGCATCTTAAAGCGAGACCTGTTCTTATTATTGTGGGTGCCCTTGATATGATAAGAAAGGGATGCGAGATACATCTAGATAAGATCCCAGGAGAACCATGTCTCAGAGAAATCCAAAAGGTTGTGCTGACAAGTACTGTCCACATCCTTAGAAAAACCCTATCAATTTAAATGTGTATGTTTTATTACATGAGGATATTTTGCTACTGCCCCTGTCACTTGCCCTCCCCAAACTTTCAGTCATACTATAACATCTCTTATCTTTCACTTGTCCTAGGATGCTGGGTGTGTCTCAGCGAGTAATTGTAACAAGCATACAGATTAAAAGTAAATAATAATAATAATAAATTATACTAATAACCCTTTTTCTACAACATAAATTACTATATTAATAACCCTTTTTCTACAACATAAATTACTATATTAATAACCCTTTTTCTACAACATAAATTGCTCAGTTAACTTTGTAAAACATGAATGTGTACATTTCCATAACCATTTATGTAAACTGTACCTTTACTTTGTAAATTGAAACTGATTGTATTCTATGCTTGAATTATTGTCCTATTTCAAACCTGTTCTCACAAACTTCATGCTATTTAACTATTGTGGTTTACTGTGCCAATAATACTAGATGAGGTCTGTCTTCTGTTGGTATGTGGAGAATAAAAGAAAACATATATAAACTTAGGATTGTTATTTCTGAACAGTCCTCAATTTTATGCAATTGGCGACTCTTGATTTTCAAACCAGACATTTTTTTTTCTGATTTGAGAGTATGGGTTTATAGGTAGTTTTTTTTTTTTTTTTTGCATGATTGGGCAATGCATTTGTTTACAAGTTCATTGATATTTTTTTTGCATTGCTCTACTCAGGTGACCTTGATCTTTCATTGAACAGTCTTGTTTACAAAAACAGCTGGAATTTTCTCATCCGAGTTCAAACTTACTGCTTTCACCATATCTCAAACAATGCCATTATCTATAGCTTGACTCCTGAGTTTATCCCCTCTTCAACTGTCTTAATTGTTAATTGTCAATCTGGCTATGATCCTCATGTAGAAAAATCTTTATGATTCTCATTAACACTTTCTGTTTCTCTTTCATTGTCTTGGATTCAGCTACTTCCTATCTCAATTGCTAGCTGTAAGGGTCCCATTTTTGTCCATTGCTCTCCCTCTGCTATTTCTGTGAGGTCTTAGACCTGGTCTCTCAATCTACTGGAAATAACAACTAAATCTCCCTCAAATGTACACCCCACTACTTTGAGAAAGGTAATGCTGCATTGGATAAAAGATTCCTACTTACTTCTAAACAGTCAGGATGGTCCTGTTTGGAATGCCTTTGATCATGGGCTGCTCATTCAGGGCTGACCTGGTGTTAATCAATAACGATGTTGTACCAGAATGCGGAAAAAATTTTAGTTACATTAAATGAATAATGATTCTTCTTTATTTTATTAATTACAAGAGGAGGAGGAAGACAACAGCAAAAGGGAAGAAGTACAACTAATTGTAAAATATTACTGGTACTTTCTTTAATCAATTTCAAAATGGCAAAAAAAAAAAAAAATCCCAGAAGAATTTTGAACTCAGAATGTAGTGGAATGAAACCAAAGAAATAAAATGAAAAGTGTTTAGTACAACCTTATCGCTATATCTTTTCTGCTAACTTCTGGGTACCTCTGCATCATTGCGCTGTAGGCTAGAGATAGAAGCTAAATTTCCTCCAATTCACTCATAGCTGTAAAAAAAAAAAACAAGATGGTCACGGTTGGGACGTCTTTTATTATAGCTTTGCTCATTTAGGGCTGACTTGAGGCTAAACAATAACAACAACTTGTCGCCCTAGCACGAATATAATTAGAGAAAGAAGAAGAGAAAGAAAGACCGAGGAAGAGAGGGAGAGAGGCAAAGAGATAGACAGAGAGAGAAAGAGGAAGAGACAGAGAGGCAGAGAGAGAGAAAGAGGCAGAGAGAGAAAGAGAGAGAGGTGGGAATTGAAAGAAAGGTCTGCTGTTTGCACCATGAGAGAAAGTAGTGATAGTGTGGGGGAGGTGAGGGGGAGGAAAAAGCAGTGCAGTGATCTCCCTTGCAAATAGAATCTGGCAAGGCCTGCTGGGAAATCCAGAGCAATCATCGCCATTTTGGTATTAGTACTAGACAAGTGGAGGAGTAAAGTGACGCGGCCAGGGGCGACAGTGAATTAAGTAGGACAGACCAGCGGTACAATCCCTGGCCAGTGGTGTGTTTTGGGCAGACACCACTATCCACTGGAAGAACATTTTGCTTTTCTCCTACCTCCCACTCTTTCTCTCTTTCCCAATTGCTATTCATTTATTAACCTCCATCACTTTTGAAACACTCACCGTCTTGGAAGACATACCTCTGTAATTACACACACGTATATATATATATACATATATATATATATATGTGTTTGTATATCTATATGTGTGTTTGTGTATCTATCTACCTATCTGTCTATTGAATTTTCAAAGTATCCAACGGAGAAGAATTTAAGACGGATAATTATGGAGGATTATTCATCCGTGGAGCAAAACAAACGTAGACCTGAATACGGTATATCATTAAGAAGCAATAAGGAAAACATAGTTTAGCGCTTGTTGGAAGATATTTTAACAGAAAAAAAACAATTATACCGAGTCAAGCGATAGTTTGAAAGGGAGAAAGAGCAGAAAAAAGGAACGAGAGATAGAAACAGACCCCTTTTTTCAATAGCTAAACTGTCCAGTGGTGACTTGTTTGTTTTTTTTTTGTATGTGTTCGTTTATGGATTTACTTAAGTTGACTTGACTTTTTTTTGAAATCGTGGTATTCGTCTAAATACCGCCTCTGATATTAAGAACAACATCAAAAGCAACAACAGTGCACAACCACTGCCACTACAACACAAGAACAACATGCTTTCTTGTCCCTTCGTATTGGGATTTTCATGACTCATGAAACAGGATTTAAAAGGCAAAAGAAGAAGAAATCAAAACAAAACAAAGCAGAACCCAACAAAGATCTGTCATAATCTGAAACCATCTGCTTGTAAAGAGGCAGATTTATATTCACTTGTAATATAAACATCTACACACATAGATATATATACATTCATATATATATATATGTATATGTGAATATTTGTATTTCTGCTGAACACCATTTGCCACCGTTATACGATTCCGCACGTCTCAGTTGTCAGTCGCATACATACATACACACACTCAAACACATACATACATTCACACATACATACACAGACACACACACATATATATATCTCACAATCTACACACTCCCACACAGTTGTATGTACTTAACTGATACGAACAGCTTCACTTTAACTCTCATTCCCCACTGGAGGATGTCTGGTTATTTTAGTTGAAAGTCTTGTGCAGGCTGCTGTGATAGAATTCCAAACACTGCACCTGCTATATTTATCTTGTGTTTTGTAGTGTGTCTGTGAGTGATTTCTCTCTCCCGACCCTCGAATTTTGTGATCATTTACAATAATAAAGGAACCAACCAAACAATAAACCAACAGACATGGCTAGTGCCAAAAGGAAGCACCTTAAAATGAAAACTGTCCAACAAAAAGTGAAGCTGTTCAGAGCTAACGAACCTCTCCTCAGTGTCTTCATGTGGGGCATTAACCACACCGTAAGTATTAACCGGCAATTTAATTCTTTCTTCATCAACAGCACAAACATCAGTCGAACCAACGAATGAACCTCTACGTGGCCGCTTAGTATGCTAGAAATAACAGCTAAATCTTCAAATCACATTCTATCATTAGAGAGAGAGAGAGAGTGTGTGCTCATAGACTACATTATGCTTGAAATTAAGTTATGTGTTTGATCGTAAATATTGGGTGACTTGGAGTCAAACATCACAATCTTCATTGATTTCTAATAGGCAAATGATCACGAATATTTTTTTGAGAGTAGGTGGAGATATTGTTCTCATCTCCCTTTTCAATACTTGATTAGTAATTGATTTTAATCGACTTATCTCGATCCCAGGAAGATGAAAAAAAAATGCTAAACGTTCGGTGGTATTTGAACGTAAAACACAAAGGGACACAGCTATATATATAGCAAGGCATCGCAAGTGCTATCAATATTTCTCAGGGCTGCTTTCTTCCTACCCAGAGGTCAACTAAAGAATATGTTGAAGATTGCAACAATCGATTATATTCCTCATTCCACCTCTGTCTACTTGAAAGAAATGTGTAGAGCACTGGACTAAATTCTTATACGTTCAAATCTCGCTTGCATTGACTATGAATACCCTCCTTAAGATGTGAGCTTGTGTCAGTCTATTAGAAATGATTTATTACAAGCTTGTACAATTACCTTAGGGTTTGAGCAGTAATAATGATGATGATAATCCTTTCTATTATAGGCACAAGGCCTGGAATTTTGTGAGAGAAGGCTAGTCGATTACATCAACCCCAGTACTCAATTGGTACTTATTTTATCGACCCCTAAGGGGATGAAAGGCAACGTCATAATGATTTTTTTTCTCTCGTGTAGGCACAGGTCCTGAGATTTTGAGGAAGGAATCAGGCGATGTTTTTGACTTAAATATTTGAAGGCTTTTCATCCTTCTGGAAATGATAAAGTGCCAGTCAAGTACTGGGGTATATTTATTCAGTTAATCAGCTCCCCCACCAAAAGAAAAAAAAAAAATCTTAGTCTTTTGTGCCCATATCAAAATCAAATTAATTATTGTTATAAAAGGGCGGGTGGTTGGCCGATCGTTTCAGAGCAGTGTATGTTGCAGTGCTTTACGTGCAGAGTTCAAATCTCATCACTTTGCAGTTCATCGTTTAGGAATCGAGACAATAAATTACTAGTCAATCTCTGGGAATCATCGATTTAATCGATTTACCTCCACCGTCCGATTTCTAGTTTTGTGTCTTAAGAAATTATAATTATTACAAAAAGGCGGTGGTTGACAATCATTTAAGAGTATTGGACAAAATACCTTGCGGTATTCAGTTGCGGCCCTTTACGGTCTGAGGTCAACTTTGGCTTTCATTCTTTCGTAGTCAGAGAAATAACGGTACCGGTCGCAGACGAGAGGGATCGATATATTAGACTGCTTGTTCTAGTCTCTGAAAATATCTGTAACATTTATCTATAGTATTGATAAAATCGAGTCAGTTGACATAACTCCCACTTTATAACAAACATCAGACTTGTACGTCTATCTGTGTATTATTTATCTATCCATGTATGTATGTATGGACTGAATTATAGATAATTTTCCAGTTTGAGCATTAAAGATATTCAAAGGCTCATGGATTTGTTACTGTAAATATTAATATGCTTAAAGCAATTAAAAACCGACGATGATCGCAGCATCCTGTATGTTCGAACTACGTCAGTACTGTAGCATGTACCTGGTCTGTCTTTTTAGTAATTACTATCTGCATGGGTTCTGTATTCTATGGAGAATAATTAAGGATTATATCGTATATCAATTGCGTTTATTGAATAAAAGATAGAAAAGTAAAAACAAAAACGATCGGATTCTTTACCTCCCTCCGTACACGAAGAACAGACGAGGATATTAGTATTGGTTAATGAGAGAATATGAAAATCAGTTTTTTTTTTGCCACCGATCAGTGTGACATATATATATGTATGTATACATACATATATATATACGCATATATATATACATACGTGTATGCATATATTTGTGTGTATGCGTATATATGTGTGTATATATGTATATATATATGTATATGTGTGTGTATATATATATATACATCTATATGAACATGTATGTATATATGTATGTGTGTATATATATGTATGTATATATATATATATATATATATATATATATATATATATATATATATATAATGTATAAATGCCTGTGTATGTATGTATACGTATTTGGACATTCATGTATGTATGCATGCATGTATATATGTGTATATGTGTATGTATAAGTGTAACTCAATATTTTAATCTGCTTTTCCCTGCTTGTATAGGTTGGAAGAGTTTCGTCTAGTGCAGTGTCGAACCATTTCTTGCAGTCATATCATTTCCTTTGTAATATTATGCTTCTTAAGTCCAGCTTTTACCATTTCTTCCCATCTCTTCATACCTTTTTTTCTTCCACATTGGTCAGCTTGGCACCTTCTCTAGGTTGACAAAAGCTAGATACAGTGGCTTAGCTAAGACTTTCCCTTGTAGCTGTCTTACTAAGAAGAGACCAATGGCGGTACCCTCATCCAGGCATAAACTCAAAATGCACTTCATCTAAACGAATTCTCCTCCTAGTCTGTTGTGCTATTATTGTCACTTTCATTATCTGGTCCATCAATTTTATGTCACTTCTATAGTTACATTTTCCTAGAATATGTCCTTTGTCCTCGTCGCAGTTGTTGATGTCAGTCATTGAATGTAACTCATTCTGTGCTAAGGGACTGACAGGCAGATGTTCTTTCTACTTCACAGGTTATTTTCAGCATCTTAGTGACTATCCCTGATGGTCCAGCTTCCCTTGCCCTAATATCCTTAATTGTGCTTTTAACAATATAGCTAACTTCAAATAGCTAGTTCCTCTGTTGAGTCTATTTTGTGTACACACCCTCCCCCTCTCTCTTGCATTCCTATTCACCAAACTCTCATAGTAACATTTCCATTCCTCTTCCTTGGTGCCAGGGAAGGGCAAGTGCACCACATTCGTTTCATGCGCACTTTTTCCAATGATGTCTTTGATTGTTACTTGATCACTGATAAAATCCCAACATAGGATTGAAACTAATTCAACTAACCCCTTTTTCTCTCCATGTGTGGCACTTTGGGTAACTGTCTTCTAATATAACCCTGGGTTGACCAAAGCTTTGTAAGTGGATTTGGTAGAGGGAAACTAAAAGAAGCCTGTTGCATGTGTGTGTGTGTGTGTGTTTATCTCCTGCTACCACTCGACAGCTGGTGTTGGTTTGTTTACTTTCCTGTAATTAAGTGGCTTAGCAAACGAGACTGGTAAAACAATTACCAGGTTTATAAATACTGGAGTAGGTTTGTTTGACCAAACCTTTCAAGAACCTTTCCAGACAGTGCTCCAGCATGGCAACAGTCTAATGAGTGGAACAAGTAAAAGATATGTTGGCTAACTTATATATTTTCTTGTAAAACATGCATGCTGTCTTAAACTGTTTATGAATCCACAGAATTCAAATTGGTCTGTCCATAGAGACATATGTAAAGACATCTCTCTATAACCTAGGCTATTTACCTGATGGAAAGAGAGTCTTGTCTGCTTTCTTACTATCAACAACTTTAATGTTTGCAAGATTAACTTTAAGGTCCTTTGATTCCAGGTTTTGTTTCCATACTTGGAATTTCTTCTCCAATTCTGTTACAGATTCTGTTATAAGAGTGAGGTCATCAGCAAATAGTAGTTCCTTCATGCAGCCAGTTTTAAATTTGTCTGTTATGGCCTGGAGGACTATGATGAATAAAAGTGGTCTGAGAACTGAGCCATAGTGAACCCCTACCTGTACACTAGATTCATCACTGTACTCTTGGCTGACTCCCAGCTTACTGATAGCACCACTATACATGGCATGTACAGCTCTAACAAGCCACTCATCTACTCCTAACTTCCTTAGAGACGACCAGACAACAGAGCAAGAGACTCTGACAAAAGCTTTCTCCAGGTTGATGAAAGCTAAGTACAGTGGTTTACTTTTGGCCAGATACTTCTCCTACAGTTGTCTCACTAGGAAGATGACATCTGTGGTACCCTTCTCAAACACAAAACCAAACTGCATTTCCTTTAGTTTAATTCTATTCTTAGTCAATCGAGCTATAACTCTCTCTGTAACTTACATGAGAGTTAGAGTCTGATATATCTGTAGTTGTTTTTATCTAGGCATTAGCTTTATCCTTGTAGCAGCTAACTAAAATACTATTACACTAGTTGTTGGATATGACACCTTCCTGGATAACCTGATTAATTATGCAAGTGACTAGGCCATATCCCACTCTGCTAGATATTTTAAGCATCTCAGCAGTGATTCCTGATGGTCCGAGAACTTTCCCTGTCTTCATATCCTTAATTACCTTATCGATCTTACTGCTGTAGACTCTGATGGCTGATCCCTTGGTTGGTTCTATATTTGCATTCTCTACATTTGGCAACCTTTTATAGTGGTATTTCCATCAAGCTTTCTTCTCAGAATCGCTAAGTGCAAGCATACCATTATCCATTCGCACACTTTTCTCACTAACAACATCTCTGTTCTCTTTGATACACTGTTTTGCAATCCTGAACACCTCATGCCTCTGATCCTCCTGCTGTAGAACATTGGGAAATCTCTTTCCTTTTGCTATTCTCTTTGCTATGTAAACCTGTTGCCTAATACACACACATACCTTCATCTTTGTTCATCATTTGCTTTTTCCATGTTTGTATGGGTCAGATAAGACTATATTAGGGCAGAGTTTTTTTTACAGCTGGATGCCCTTCCTGTTGTCAGACTTCACCTGTTTCCAAGCAAGGTAATAATCCCCCAGTGTATTGAGCAGTAAACAGCTTGGGCATGGTAACACGAAGAACTGAAAACAAATTACACTATTTGAATGCACCTTTCTTACAAACATTGTGCAGTATTGAGACATGACAAGGTGCCTGTATGTGTTTTTGTAGTAGACTGCATGCAAACAACACCTGTGGACTGTGAAATTTTTGTCTACAACCAGCAAACATATGAAGATAAAAGGAAGTATGAATGCACAATCTCACATGATGAGCTTCTTCAGTTCCATCCATCAATTTTACTCACAAAATATAATAGTCGACCTGCAGCTAGAATATAGGACACCCACCAACAGTGTCCACTGGACTTGGAGTTTGGGACTGAACCCCAAACCATATGGTTCTGATGTGATCTTTTCCCCACAATCATGCCTTCACCTATGTGTCCATGTATGTATGTATGTATGTACATACATATGTGCACACATGTACGTGTGTGTATACATATGTACACATATACACACGCGTCTTTCCTTCCTTGGGCCTTCAGCTTCATAAGAAATTGTAGGAGTGCCATCATAATATGTAATCTGTTTTAGACATTTTAGATCTTTTGGAGCCAATCCCTACCAAAATCTTAACCACAGTCAGTTTCTTTCAGAAAGAAAAAAATTATCCCAGTATAGGGTTGGCGATTTTTTTTTTAACAACTCTGAAGACAAATTGGACCTCTATGGGATTTGAACTCTGAATGCAGTGAGCTAGAATGAATGTTATCCATGACTCTCAATTTGCCACCTTTGTATGTACAAACATATTTATGCATGATTGTATTATACATGTGTATGTATGCATATGTCCATGTTACCATTTTTTTATTTGAATCCTTCCCATAAAGAAGGCACTGGTTTCTAACAAAGAAACAAACCTTGCTCTATTACTGGAATTTGAATAACAACAATAGTGAAAAATCTTTCTCCCTTTTACTATTTTGTTTACAGATTGTATTTTTAAATTACATTTTAGCTGTTACTTTCTTGATCTGAAAATTTCAGCTTTTCAAGATTGGCACTTAAACTTTTGCTAATGTAGCTAAGTGCACTGATAATCATAGGTATAAAAGAATTTTAAAACTTGGTTGAGAAATTGTAGCTTTCTAAACAGTCGTCTGCAAATACTCTTTTCTCACTGATTTTGAAATAAATGTTCGCATAAAACTGTATATAATTATTTCTTGTTCAAACAACTATATTGAACACTTGGCAGAAATTTTTATGGTAATGTTTCACCAATATTCCTTGTGTTTACATGTGTTTATTTCAACAATAGAAATATTTTCTATTTACCCCAGGGCAGTCTTTCCTATGAATTTTGTTTTATGTTTCTGCAACCTCATCATGCCGTATTAGAAGATAGTACCTCAGTGACATTATTGAACAGCTGCTGATCACTTGTGTGATATCTTCCAGAGAATTTGATATCCTCAACATTTTCTTTTGCATCATGCAGTTTAAGAGCTTTTGCTCATTAAGTATTTTGTAGCTTTCTCCTGTTCTTTGATTGCAAAAGCATAACCTCTGAAATATAACATTATGTATCACACGTAACTCCTAGAGACTATCCTTCTGTCATACATGACCTTTTTTGGGCATGTAGAATGTTTCTCTTCCTGTTCTTATTCGGGGTACACTAGGTAGTTGTATACAGAAGTGCTAATCACTTAAAGTGGCTGGAACTTATGGAAGAGGGAGACCCAGGAAGACCTGGATGAAGTATTGAAGGGCAATCTCAAGACACTGAGCCGTACAAAGATGACAATGGAACAAGACATCTGGTGCCTTGTTGTACTCAAGAAGACCTGACCACCACAGCAGAATTGATACCAGTGCTGGTGCCACATAAAAGAACACCCTGCTCACTCTTTGGAGTGGTTGGCATTAGGAAGAGCATTCAACTGTAGAAACTATGCCAGAATAGATAATGGAACCTGGTGCAGCTCCTGGCCTTACCAGCTCTGGTTAAATTGCTCAATCCATGCCAGCATGGAAAACGGACTTTGAATGACGATAGTCCAGTAATTCTGGGGTTGCATGGAAGGCCATCTGGATGTGAATACTTCTCGAGTTCACTACTGACTCGTAGAATGTTGTTCTCATCATTTTTAAGCATTTGGTTGATTTATTAATTTTTGGTGCTGTCAGTATCATTATTTCAGTGGAAGATTCCAGATATCACTGCCTTTAATGTGTTGCGAGGAAATTTCTTCTACAGGCAAACATTACAAATGTTGGTGCCACTGCTGGGACTGTAAATGCATTGTAAAGTATTAACTTATTACAAGAGGTAAAACTGAATGCTATATTTTTCTCAAGCTTAATATATTCTTAGACCATTCTTTGTTCACAACACATTTTGTGTGAAACCTTTTCTTCATTACTTAAGTATATTTGTAGCAGTCATCTAGAAAGGGGTGGGGAGAGAAAGAGAGAGTAAAGCTTGTGTGTTTGGGAAATAGTTTTTCAATGATCAAAAATGTACATTTTTTGTGGGGCCTTATTTCATCTCTGCATCAGCTGAAAATGTTACTAGATCCGACTGTTTCTTAGTACTGTAAATATTTCCAGTATAGGTCTTTAGAGAGGTTGATGACTGAGCCCTGATGGTCTACTATTTGCATACTAAATTTGTTGCTGATCTCATTGTGCATGTGTACTTACACACACACACACACACACACACACACACACACACACACACACACATACATATATGTGTGTGTGTGTGTGTGTTGATTAATTTTTCTTTCTCAATCAGTTTTTAATCTCTCTCATTCTTTCTATTTAATTACACATACACACATGCTAGTATAATGTATATCTAGAATGCTGTTATTAGAATTCCATATTGAAAAGTTAGTACACAGTTTCAAATATCATGGAAGATAGAAAACAATTTCTTTCATTGAAATTTGTTTCTAAAACATTTAGGTGTAATATTCTATAAATCTGACTTTTAACTTACATTAATGCTTGAGTATTATTTCGCATTTTATAAAAATTAACTGTCTGATTTGTAGAGTATAGTACCTGGATATTTTTAGAAGTGTAGCCAAATTTAAGGGTCAACAGCATCATTGTTTTAGCATCTACTTTTCCATGCATTCAAAGCTCAGCTGTAACAGTGAAAATATACATTATAACATTTTGAAGGTAGGATTTTTAAATGAGGAACTTTTGTAGTCTATTTAAATTTCAAGCACCTCCTGCTCAATATTCATGGTCTAACATCATTCTAGGACCTCAAAACAGTTCTTGATAAGTCTGGAAAATTCTGTGCAGCTTGCTAGAGAAGATGCCTCGTTGGACATAAAGTGGACTGGAATAGTACCTTAGAAGAGGCTACAATCTTGTATTCCACAGCAAAATGAGGAGCATGTTTGTTATGTTTGTTCATCATCCGGTTTTCACCAACTTTGGCATAATCATCAGGGTGGCTTAAAAGAAGAACATGTGAAATAAGAGTCAAAAAACTTGCATTTAAAGTTTATGTCTAACATGTACAACTAAGCATTGATCTTCATTGAAAATACTGCATATTGCAGACAAGTAACTCCAATACAAACTACAGGTGCAACTCTCAGATTCTTTAGGTAATTATCTTTGACTGTCAACAGTAGAACAGTATGCATACCAAAATGAGCCATTCTTGGTTAAAATAAGAAAGTAAAAGGGTCAAACAATTGGTGATATTTGACTGAGGTTTGTTTTTCAAATGAATGCTCTACCTTTTGCTCACCCTTATCAGTTTTCCAAGCAAGAGATCTTTTGAAGGTGCAAAGCTGGTGGATGATTTGTTGACTGAAGAAGTGACTACAACACTGCTCATCACTTGTAACTTTTGTAGTTTAAATGTAAATACACACAAAACGCATGCACACACACACACACACACACACACTCTCTCACATATATGATGGACTTCTTTCTGTTTCCATCTACCAAATTCACTCACAAGGTTTTGGTCAACCTGGGGCTGTAGTAGAAGACGTTGAACCCAAAACTATATAGATGGAAAGTGAACTTCTTAATTACACAGCCACAATTCTGGTGGAACAGGTGAAGGTTTTTAATAAATCAAATTTTGGCTGAAAGTTTCATTCATTCAAACCTTTGAAACAGCTACTGCTTCGCTCACAGGTGGCAGCACTGTCCATTCTGCTTTTAAACTGCAACTCAAACCGTGTACACAATTATAGTCCTTTGTACAATATTGGCAAAGGAGTGAAACAAGCACTGATTCTGAAGCAGAATAAGTCGAAAGTATTAGACGAATGCATGATGTTTCACAGACTTGCATTTTCATGCTGACTCGTACCTAACAAGATCTCAACGGCAACACTAACATCATGGGTACAATCACAGTTTTGTTCTCTGCTGATTTCAAGCAAACTCTGACAGTCTTCCTTTAAGGGACACCAGCTGATGAGTTGAGAGCAGGTCTTGAAGATTTGTATGTTTGGAGAGGAAAAAACTTCATCTTTCTCCTAGTATGAGTTACACATAACAAAAGTGTGCCAACAATCCTGGTTGTAAACCTTTTACTTCAGTTGTAGCACAAGACTAGCTATTGGAATCCATGCCTCATGCGACTGAAGTCAGCGTTATGACTGGCTGTGCCAAGGAAAAGAGACGTTTTCATTCAATGCATTCGCCTATTTTCATCTTATACATTGCTATTTTAGTTTAATTGCCTTCAATTTTTAGTGACAATCTTTCTCTATGACCAATCACAACACATCTAAAGAGCAGTTCTCTCAGGATTGCTGGAGTTGGACTAACAAGTCTATGTTTCTCTCATGATCAGTTTAATGTTACATACTCAGATGTTAGGCCAAGTGGATAATTTTTTCATTAGAGCACCAAACTACAGAACAAGGAATGTTTACTCCATAGCTCTTTTGAATAAAACCTATTTGTGTTAGAATTGCTTCTGCTTTATGCATTTCACATCAATTTAGAATTACAATGAAAACAAAGTTAAACAGTGTTTTCTTAAGTTGCCAGCTTTTAATTATTAATAAACAGTTTCACACATCATAGAAAACCGGAATATATCAATTGCATTACAATAAAAACAAATATAAATATGATGACATACAAAAAGCACCGCGTAAAATCCTGCTACAAGCCAGTTAAAATTGTCAGGTACCTTAGCTATATATATATGTGTGGTGTGTGTTTGTATGCATATATATATAAGTAGATGTTACATCATATATATTATAAATATATTGATATAGATATTGTGCTTACAAATGTGTATACCTTTCTGTGTGTGTGTGTGTATATATATACGTTTATTTTTTTATAGGCCTGTTAATTATGTGTGTATATATGTGTATGTAAATGTTTATATGTATTTATGTGTTTATATATATATGATTATATAATGTACGGTAATATGTATTAATTTTATATATGTGTGTGCGCGTGTATATTTTTATGCATATATATATATATATATATAATTCAACAAATAGTCGCTTATGGTTACGTGTGTGTGTTAATATTTGTCTGCGTTTAGCGATAAGTATCTATGTACAAGAATGTGCTTCTAAATCTGTGCTTTTCTGCTTGACAAGAATATACAATCGCTTTTCCCTTTCCTCATAATAATTAATTCTTATATATATATATAATCTGGCAAAACCCGCGAAAATATTGTCTTCCGTGATGTGGCGTAATTTCTACTTAAGCACAGTATATCTGTATAATATTATATATATATATATATATATATATATATATAAATACATGCATGCACGCCCCTGTACACACACACACACACACACATGTATACGGGCATAATGTGCGTGTCTGGTTTTTTAATTTTATTCTCCAAAATTTGTTTGCAATTAGTTATTGTTTTTGGTTATTTTTTCGTAAATTGTTTCAGGAATCATCGTTTGATAATTTCCAACGCGGTGCTCGAAACCCCTCCTTGTATGTGTGTGTCTGTGTGTTGTTCATTTAATTTGTATATATATATATATATATATATATAATCTGAAGGAATTCTTGGCGCACTGGAGCATTCTTTCGTATTCGTTTTTAGTATGGTAATCTCTACTTCGCTGCATCATTTGGGGGAGGCAACGGCGCAAATTCTCTTCTGTGTTTCTCTAGAAATTTTTATTTAATCGTTAACTTTTTTTTTTAGATATTTTTATTTCCGTTTTCTTGCTACCTTCTTCTTTCCTTCATCATTATGTTTTTATTTTGTTTTTGCTGCACCAGAGAGAAAAAACGGTTTTATCTGATTGTGTCATATGACTTCAGCTGTCGGCATAGAAAATTATTAGTGTCAAGTAACGAGTTAGCTCACAATTAGTATTAGCGAAAACACACACACACACACACACACACATATATATAGAGAGAGAGATGTGTGTGTCTCCACACACGTGTGTAAGTATATATGTGTGTATGTTAGGTGAGGTTAACAGACACTAAAAAAAAAAAAAAGATGTTCTTTAATTTTTCGCTATTTCGTAGTTACGAAAGAAAGTCATTGTCAATGTGAAGGGATAAAGTCTCTCTGTCTCTCTCTCTGCCAGACGTTATGGTGTTTAGTTCTTCGCTCTGTTTGTTGTGACTTTCTGCTGTTTATTGCTTGAAGGCGGTGCCCCTGCAAGTCTCTCACTCGTGATGTCAAATACAAATTGAAGAACTGTAGCAAAGGCTCAGTTTTTTTTTGTTTTTTGGTATTATTTTATAAGATACTGGAATGAATTCCATCGACTGTTTTATTCCTGCGAAAAAGGAAAAAAAAAAATCAAAAATCAAATTTCAAAAACCTGGCATTTGCCCCAAATTTTATTATAATAATCTGATTACATTATTGAAATATTTTAATCATTTGCCTAACCACTTCGCTTTGTACCCCCACCCCCGCCACCCTGCTAGTTTTCTTATGTCAGAAATAGCTTTGCTCACGTTTCTCAATTCCCACTGTGTAGGAGGATGAGATATATACATACTGACCGGATGTCTAGCAAATGGTCATCGTCCTTCACATTTTTCTTCCTTTCGACCATTTACAGATGTA
>NC_068990.1:84201667-84203830 GCF_001194135.2 Octopus bimaculoides | reverse complement strand
AAATTTCAAAAACCTGGCATTTGCCCCAAATTTTATTATAATAATCTGATTACATTATTGAAATATTTTAATCATTTGCCTAACCACTTCGCTTTGTACCCCCACCCCCGCCACCCTGCTAGTTTTCTTATGTCAGAAATAGCTTTGCTCACGTTTCTCAATTCCCACTGTGTAGGAGGATGAGATATATACATACTGACCGGATGTCTAGCAAATGGTCATCGTCCTTCACATTTTTCTTCCTTTCGACCATTTACAGATGTATAAAAATAAAAAAAAAATTAAAAAAAAACTGGGAGGAAATTGATGGGTTAAAAAAATGAAGTGCTGAAGCAGCTCACATATTGCAATGTCGATGACAAGGAATGTCAAATTTTTGGTTTGTAAATTTATCCCAAGGAAGATTTATTTTGTGTTCCTTACGTCACCACTCTCATGAGCAGCAGCACTTGAGTATTTTACACATACATACACACACAGGAGGCGGTGCTACTACAGCAAGCTTTATTCGTAAAAGCTAAAACAATAAAACTATCTTTAAAAAAAAACAAATATATCTGTATATCTGTTTATATAAATAAACACACTCACATACACACACTTTGTTGCTATGAATATGTATGTATTTATGTAAAAATGTATATGTACATACATGTACACATATATATGTCTGGAGATGTATGTGTATATATGTGCTACCATATGTATACATATATATATGTGCTAAGATATATGTATATATATGTATCATCATCATCATCATCGTTTAACGTCCGCTTTCTATGCTAGCATGGGTTGGACGATTTGACTAAGGACTGGCAAGCCAGAAGGCTGATCTGGCAGAGTTTCTACAGCTGGATGCCCTTCCTAACGCCAACCACTCCGAGAGTGTAGTGGGTGCTTTTACATGCCACCGGCATGAGGGCCAGTCGCAATATATATATGTATATATTGTTACTGTCATTGGACTGCAGCCATGCTGGGGAATGGCACTGCATATTTACACACACACACACACACACACACACACACACACACACACACACACACACACAGAGGCATAGCCACTGTAAAATGCACTCAACCATGTGTTAGGAAGGGCAGCCAGTCATAGAAACCCTACCAAGGATGGAATATACAAGCAAGATGCTATCCTCCAGGTTGTCTAGGAGAGCAGTAATTCTGAACAAGAACTGATCTGGACTGTGACGACCTGTCTAATTGTGCCAGTATGGAAAGTAGATGTAAAATGATAAAGATGAAGGGAAGATAACTGTTGATTGATGAAATTCCATTTTACTTAATGAATCTTGTGAGCAAATGTGGAGGATGGATATAGCTACTTCGGTCATCAGTACTCACTGGTACTTATCAAGCTCAGAAGGATGAAAAACAAAGTTGACCATTGCTAGCATTGAACTAAAAGCTTTTAAAGTTACACAGCTAAATACTGTTAGGCACTTTGTGTGCTACTCTATTAATTTTACCGTAGCCATACATTTTGAGAAAAATTGTTGATTAAGATAAATCCTCTGCACTTGATTGGTATAGACACATAAAAGACAAAAGTAAATCTTGGTAGGATTTGAACTCTGAATTTAAATGAACACAATTAAGCACCACTAGACACTTTGGCAGACTCAGTAGTTACTCTACTGAGTCTGCCAAATAATTTAAAGATGTAGGTAATGATCTGCAAGTTGAAATGTAAGCCACTTCAGTAGGAACCTTATTCTCGTTGAAATGTATCTATTTTGATAACCTTTCTGCTGGAAGCTGCCTACCCACCTTTCTGTGTGTATGTTGTTTCCAATGTATTTTTGGGTTAGGTAGGTAATTTGGGCTTGATTTCAATTGGTGATGCCTGTGATCCATTTCTGTTCTCTGATTAACTTACTGCTTGTTAGTCTACAAGACTCATTACTGAATGTTCTTTCAAAAACTACGATGATACAGTATGTACATGTATGTATGTACATTATATGCAGTGTGTGTGTGTGTGTATATATATATATATATATATATATATATTTATAAATTTTATTTTTTATGTACATATATTTGTGTATGTGTGTGTGTGTGTGTGTGTGTGTGTGTGTGTGTGTATATTGGCATGCATTAAATTACATTCCTTTATGGCACACAGGTAAAACATAAATAAGT
>NC_068990.1:84197968-84201535 GCF_001194135.2 Octopus bimaculoides | reverse complement strand
CAAGTAAATGCAAAAGAAAAATGAATTAAAATAAAACTTTATTCTAAATTTAAATGTAGAAAGGACTAACTAGTGTGAGCCCTGACATTGGTGATGTTCCACAAAAAGATTCAATTTTCACCTTCAAGGGGGCGATTCACCCTTGGTTAAGAACCACTGAATTAGTTGATAGAAATGATAAAATAAGAGTGAAACTGGAACTAGTACAGTGGTTGATATGATTAGTGAAAATTCCTGAAAGCTGTATCCCAGAATGGTTACAGACCAATGACTGGAACCAGTACAGGTGCATATCATCATAATTTATGTCTGGCGTGGGTTTGGCAGGTTCTAACAGGTTGGGGGCCACATTTTACTTCAGTGTCTCAGCTTCAGCATGATCTGTTTGATTGGATGCTCTTCCAAATACCAACTCCTTTACAGTGTGCACCGGGTGCTTGTTTTCCATGGCACTGGCACTAGTGAGGCTGCTATGTAGCTTTCAAAATTAAGCAACTCTTTTGACTGAGTGGGATTATAGAAGAAAGGGAAATGGTTTTTGCTGGGTGTTGAGTGGTTATTAAAATATGATAAAAGGGACAGGAACATGTTGCTGTTGTGTGTATGTATATGCCCCCCCCTCCTGTATGTAAGATATATACACACTTCATACATAAGCACTTGTGCATACAACATTGAATGTTTGGCAGGATCTGACAAGCTGGAGGACCATGTCATGCTCCAATTCATATGTTTATTTGTTTGTTACATATATAAAAATATATATATGATAGAGATAGAGAGAGAGAGGGTGCATGGCCTAGTGGTTAAGGAGCTGGACTCGCAAGATCATGGTTTCAGTTCCTGGACAGGATGGTGCACTGTGTTCTTGAGCAAAACACTTCATGTTGTTTTCTTCTCACAAACTATTCTGGTAAAATAGTGATGTGTTAAGTAAATTTGCATCTTAGGCATTAACAAATATAACTCCTAAATGGATCAGTCTACATAAGCTGAAAATATATTCAACAGTGTTGAAACATAACGACTGCTCAAAGCAATAGCTGTAGAACTAAAGTTAAGAGGTGTGTTAGTTTGCAAGTGCTGTGTTCAATTCAGCAGGATGGATGGGCTGGTATCTTTTATGTGCTGAGGTGCTTGTTACACTTTGAGGTTGATAAAGCAAGTGTTGGCAATATATTTGTTTTTGCATCTAATTGAAAGAAATCAGTATTTTGTCTCTTGGTTATCTTATTTGACATGATTTACAATGTATGTGAGTGGAAATAAAGGAAAAATAAATTCCTTTGGCCCTTATGATGCATTTGGTATCTCAGTTTGAATCTTCGTTTGCTGGGTAGGGGGAAGAGTCCATGATATAGAACGTGTTACTTAAAACAAGGCTTAACTTCCGTCATAGTGATTTTTTTATGATGTAACCTGTCTGTCAATACAATCTGATAATAGCTAGGATTTATGGTTTGGTTTTCTGTCATATTAAAACTACCCATGCAGCTATTGTTCAGATAGTACTTATTCTCTCTCTCTCTCTCTCTCTCTCTCTCTCTTCCTTTTTGTAATATTTTCTCTCCCTCTTTTCCACCCACCCCCTCCTTTGTGACTTTAACTTAGGTTTCTATTTGAAGAGGGCTAGAGGCTTAATCATACCGAAACTTGAGTCTGTACATACAGTTAGCTAAGGAGTTGTATTTGAAAACTATTTCAGCTTCTATGTTGGGATTTAGAGACCTCATCCATGTTAAAAGTATATGTAGTAGTTATATCTACTTCAACTTAAATGTGAAACTGTCATGTATATCATAAATTTGTGGTGGTAGTGCATGTTTGTGTGTGTGTGTAGGAAATGTGACTCACTTTCTCCAGGTGGCAGCTGTATAACAGGAAAGAATTGAGAACATTTCTGGATGGTGCAATATTAAGAGTGGAAGTTGAATCATTAATGGATTGTACACATGGGATTGTTCCTTAGTTAAGTGGATACTGATATTGAATAACATGTAACTTTGTTTTATTATAATTTATCCAGGCTTTCTCAATTTAGCATGAATGTGAACAACTTTGTATACAGTTTCCTTCTCATTTAGGTCTGCACGATTTGTTCTGCTGTTATTCTTAAAGAATTTATTTACACATCTACAGTGGGATTTTTGGCACGCAAAAGTGAACAATGGCTTCAGATGTACAAGATACACATTACTAGTTAGTGGGATACAGTAGAGGAGAAATGTTAGGCATCAAAGACTATAGACTATACAATAATAGATAAGTTCTGAAACCTAGGTGATACAATTCATGTTAAATGTATCAAATTGACCTCATATTCAGTATTATTTTACTATAATGAGGAAATCATGCCTCACAGGATATAATTTCTCTTCATTAATAAATTTGAGGCTTCCTCTTTGTAAAGGGAGTGGATGACTGAGCTGATAGAATTCAGGGAAACCAATGGGGGATTGGTGATTTGTATCCTGTGATGATGATGATGATGTCTTTAAGTAGATGCTGCAAGTGGCTGTTACTGTTCTACTCCATGTCAGATCACGATCAAACAGTCCTACGATCAAAAGTGTTCCTGTAATTATTGTCCCATTTTTATTTCACCTAAGTATACTTAGGACTACATTATACAATGTGTCCTTACTTTTTTTTAAAAACCCAAGTGTTGCATTATACAGTGGTAACAATGTAAAATTGGTTTTACACTGGTTTGTGTTGTTCAGTTGCTGCATGATCTGGAATTGTTGCCTATGATAGATCAGCTTCCTAACTATTTGGTTTACTCTAGACTTATATTTGCACACAGCATTATCTGGACATATTTAACATACTCATCTAATGGCAATGTATCCATGAAGGAAGTAAGCATTTACTTTTGAGCTTAGCTGACAAATTGATGGAATATATACTAAATATTTAAAACCATCATTTGATAATTCTTTTGAAAAACTGATGAAAGTTTTTTTTTCTTTTAATTTTTTACTAGCTATTTTATGGTTACATAGTTCTCTATGTCTAAAGGCAAAACTTACAGTTGAAAGTGATGTCTTTTGTATTGTGCATTTAATGGACAAACAAATTATGTCTGTAGCACAGATGGTATTCAGTATCACTTTGTCACAGGTACACAAAACACTTTCATGAACTGTCACAGTAAACTCTGTCTTATTTGTAAGTCTGAAAACTTCCTCTTTGTATTAAATACATTCATGAATATTGATTTTTTTTTTTCCTCTTTGTTTTTTTATTTTGTTATTCCCAAATTATAAATTATGAGTAGGTGTGTTTGTACTTGGGGTTACATTAGTTTTGATACAGCTGCAACTATATTGCCTCTACTGTTCTGAAATTTTAAACTTTTGAAATTTGGATTTCTTAGTAAGAAAAAAAAAAAAAAATGGCGCAGGAGTGGCTGTGTGGTAAGTAGCTTGCTTACCAACCACATGGTTCCGGGTTCAGTCCCACTGCGTGGCACCTTGGGCAAGTGTCTTCTACTATAGCCTCGGGCTGAGGAAAGCCTTGTGAGTGGATTTGGTAGACGGAAACTGAAAGAAGCCCGTCATATAT
>NC_068990.1:84195822-84197632 GCF_001194135.2 Octopus bimaculoides | reverse complement strand
ACTAGGCTTCCAAAGAATAAGTCCCGGGGTCGATTTGTTCGGCTAAAAGGCACTGCTCCAGCATGGCCGCAGTCAAATAACTAAAACAATTATAAGAGTAAAAGAGTAAATTAGATCCTTTATTTAAGATCCAAAACAAAATGCAATGGGGCAAAGTTAGTATAAGTGTTTTGTTTTTATCTGTTAATGTTTCTTAAAATGATCACTAGAATTCAGTAAGGATTGCAGTTAATGTCCTTGGCAAAAGTCAGTATGTTTTGAGAAGATTCTAAAGTAAAAAGCTATTCCTGAAATGTTAGGTATTCTTTTTTTTAGCACATCAATGTCCCACATACCTTTTTATAACAATAGCTCAAGATCAAATTTTCAAGCTATATCTATAATGTTAAATATCAAGTTAAGGTATGTTACTCAGTGGATCTTAATTGATAATAGACATTGGTTTTTTTGTTTTTTTTTTCGCAGAATGAATATATTCTTTTGAGTAGAAATAAGCCAGTATGTTGTGTCAGTTTGACCCTCTTTTGTCTTACAGAATTGGTTTCATGATCAAAGTTATAGGGGATTTTGTCAACAGTTATACTCACTCTTTACTCTCTTTTACTCTTTTACTTGTTTCAGTCAATTGACTGCGGCCATGCTGGAGCACTGCCTTTAGTCGAGCAAATCGACCCCAGGACTTGTTCTTTGGAAGCTTAGTACTTATTCTATCAATCTCTTTTTGTCGAACCGCTAAGTTACGGGGACGTAAACACGCCAGCATCAGTTGTCAAGCGATGATGGGGGGGACAAACACAGACACACAAACACACATACATATATATATATACATATATACGACGGGCTTCTTTCAGTTTCCATCTACCAAATCCACTCACAAGGCTTTGGTCGGCCCGAGGCTATAGTAGAAGACACTTGCCCAAGGTGCCACGCAGTGGGACTGAACCCGGAACCATGTGGTTGGTAAGCAAGCTACTTACCACACAGCCACTCCTGCGCCTATGTTAAACATATTTAATTCATTAACTTACTTTGAAACCTCCCTAAATATAGTCTAAATTTCCCAAAGAGCTGAACTAGTATACTGTATATAGGGCTGTCAAAAAATTAAAACGTAAGTTTAATCCTTTAGCATTTAAACTGGCCATATGCAACCAAAATGTTCCACAGTCCAGATCTAGCCTCCCACACCAGCCTTACAAGATCATTCTAAAAATTAAGTTACCTCATCAAAATCTCAAAGCTATAAGATTAAGCGGATTAAACAATGAGAATAAGCCTTACATTTGACAGAATAATGTGAATGCTAAAGGGTTAAGCAGTTTTTCTATCCCAAACCATTCCTGTATATATGTTTTTTGTACATCTTTAGACATGTTGAGTTATCAGGCTTAACAAAGTATTTGTGTCTGAAGAACATATTGTATTTATAAGTACTTATTTGAATTGCTGCCTATCCTTTTTTAAATAAAGTGATACTTATTTGTTGGTTGTGCCTGTCATCATAGTGGAATGCGATATCATCTGACTACAGTCCTCTTCATCTTAAGCTTTTTGGTCCATTGTAGCTTGCCTGCTCTCATCTGGAGATAATTAGGATTTAAAATTTCAGCATTCTGTTACTTCATCCCAGTAATAATGATACATATCAAGTATTGATTTAAAAAAAAAAAAAAAAAAAAATCAACAAATCCTTTATAAGAGACAAAAAAATGTTTAATGTTAATGTTTTTTCCAAGGGCTATTTTAGTGGAATGGTTGTAAATAAGTGTATACTCAGTTGTTACTGAACACCAAACCAGACTTTGTA
>NC_068990.1:84189841-84195671 GCF_001194135.2 Octopus bimaculoides | reverse complement strand
TATATGAGAATAAGCCTTACATTTGATAGAATAATGTGAATGCTAAAGGGTTAAGCAGTTTTTCTATCCCAAACCATTCCTGTATATATGTTTTTTGTACATCTTTAGACATGTTGAGTTATCAGGCTTAACAACAAAGTATTTGTCTTTGAAGACACACTTGGGCAAGTGTGTTTACGTTCCCGTAACTTAGCGGTTCGGCAAAAAGAGACCGATAGAATAAGTACTAGGCTTACAAAGAATAAGTCCTGGGGTCGATTTGCTCGACTAAAGGCGGTGCTCCAGCATGGCCGCAGTCAAATGGCTGAAACAAGTAAAAGAGTATATATATATATGTGGTTGAAAGTATTCCAGTTGTGACTACTCCATCTTTTGTTTTTAGACTATTCCTTGCTTTAAGATGGTAGGATGTGATACAAAGGAGATTTAGCTATTATTTCTAGTGAGTCAAGCAATTGCACAGTGGTTTCTTCATTGGTTTATTTCATTGAACAAATCGTTGCAGGTTTGTTTACTGCTCTCTGTTGACTTATGGCACTTCTGGATATTGATTTACAGAGAATGTAACATGATTTTGTGACACTAATGCCTTTCCCTATGGTATTAATGGCACAAGTGAAATGTATTACTGTTAAGTATGTTAAGTCTAACCCTCTGATTTAATATCAGCACACCCATCATGGCTATAACGTTATTATTTTAACCAAACATTTTTTTTGAAGAAAAATAAATGAAATAAGTTTTCTTTTTCCGATCACTCAAATTTATCAGATATTAAAATTTTTCACCTTTTGAGTTTGAATTTTTTTCATGTTTAGAAACTCTTATACAGAAATGTTTCTTGCCAATATGAGATATGGCTAATGTTGCAAAGACACAAAATCAACTGCATTATGTTACATTTATTTTATCAACCCAAGGTATCATGTGAACTCCAAATGTATGATAGTATTTGAATTGTTTATATTACTTTATGTCTACTGTTTACTGTTTGTTACAAGCACTATTATAAGCCATTCTTATACAAAGTACTTGTATTGGATTAATTTATAGCTATCATTTTAAATCCTGTCATGTGATGAGGTTTTATCTCAGTGAAATTGTTGTTATTATAATGGTAAGATTAAAATAGCTGTTTCAGTATTTATTACCTAATTCAACCGTTAGTAGTCTACATTAAAAATAATAGTAATAACACTAATGATTTTACTAATGATTTGTGACATTGGTGCAAGTCCAAACATGTGTAAGGCAAGGGTGAAATAGAGTCCAATGAATTGACTTATGGTATATATAACCGTTACTGCATATGCTATCAACTGTAGATGGACAAAAGGTAGACTTGATTTTGATAGGATTCAAAACAGGATTAAGCACTAAGTATTTATTTTAGTGATCTACTGATTTTACTACTTTATTATCTAAAAGATAGATATATAAATTTTATTTGGAATTATTTACATTTTTTTATTATTTATTTTGAAATTATCTACATTCTTATATTTGTTCATGTTATTTTCAGAATTGCTTTAGAAATGAATAATTCAGATTTGATTTTCTACTGAATAATTGATATTTCCTTTTGAATGGGTTCAAGGCCGCTTTTCATATTGAGTAGTAAGTCTACTTGATTTGATATCAGCACACAGTCCTTAAGTACTTGTAGTGGAATTTACTTAGTTGCAAGCATTCAGGCCAGATTTCTGATTCCTTCTTTATTCATACAGACATTGTCCTGTGAGTATTCAGGTTGATCATGATCTACTTCATCAATATCATCAGTTTGAGAGAAATCCTGCAAAGGTCATAGGTATTAATTTTCTTCTTTTGATGAGTATGTCAAAATAGAGTTCAGGTTGCAGCTGATTGAATTAATCCTTATCATATTGTTAGTATTTAATGTGAGGAGCATTTGGGGGAAAACAAAAACAAAAGAGGTATAAAAAAAAAGATAAGAAAACAAACTTCTAACAGAAGTTATTTAAAAAGATTTTTAGAACTCTTTAGTTTAACCCTTTAATGTTCAGATTTCTCTGTCAAATGTAATTTTTTATTCACATTGTTTTGAATTAGTCATGCATTACTTTGCAGCTTTGAGATTTCAGTGATGTAATAGCTTATTTCTAGAATAATATTGTAGGCTAAGTGTGATAAGCTGAATCTGGCCGGTTTGAAAATGAAACAGGTAAAATATTTTGACTGGATATGGCCGGTTTAAATGCTAAAGGGTTAAGATACATGTGTGGCTTGTAGGAGCCCTAAAATGGATAGATAGGAGTTGAATGGAACTGACTTATACTAGTTTGAAGAGTTTAAATAAATCTAAATGTATAAATTATCAAAGCACTGATGTTAATGTATGCTAATTTATAACTTTGATTTTAAGGTCATAATGACTCCCTTACAGAAAACACAGATACCACCAACCTCCTCATCTTCACTCTTGGATATGACTAACATGTTAGACTATACAATACATTTCTCTTGTCCATTTTTGTTCTTACAAACTAGAGGATATGATCTCATAGCTGGATTTATGAACTAAATAACATTACATTGAGTAATATTCTACTGCAGGTGTTGTTTAATTGATTTTTTTTATCTCCCTCTGATTACTTGCATTGCTTCATACACACTGTTTTTTGTTTTGTTTTTTGAAATGTGTGTGTAAGGAAGCATATGTTTTGATCTATGTGAAAACTAGTGTTAATTATTATTGTTGATGTAGAGCAATGGTTAAACAGGAGGAACATTGGGGCACTGGTATATATACTTTACAGCATTGTTTCCCCTCTACATTTTGTGTTCAAACCATATCAGAGTTTGTGTGTGTGTGTGTGTGTGTATATATATATATATATATATATATATATATATATATATATATATATATATATATATATATATATATATTGGATTAATTATATATATATATCATTTTACTTATTTCAGTCATTGGACTACATCCATCTTGGGGCACTATCTCAAAGGATTTAGTCAAACAAATTGGCCCCGGTACTTATTTTAAAGTCTGCTACTTATTCTATTTGTCTCTTTTGCCAAGCTACTGATTTACAGGTGCATAAACCAACACCAGTTGTCAAGTAGTGGGCACTAACACACACATGCATATATGGTGGGCTTCGTCATAGTTTCCATCTTGCAAATTCACTCTCAAGGTATAGGTTAGCATGGAGGTACAGTAGCTCACACTGGCCCTAGGTGCTGCATTGTGAGACTGAACCTGAAACCACATCGTTACAAAGTGAGCTTACGCACACACCATGCTTCTCTCTCTCTCACCTCTGCCACACACATCTTTGTGTAGTTTTTTTGTCTTTTGTTTATCTTTAATTTGTTTTGACTAGGCACAAAGCCAAATTTTCAAGGGAAGCTATGGAATTAATTGATCCATCCCCCATGGGAACAGAATGCAAATTTGATTCTGGTTAAATTTGGAGAGAATATTGAGTAATGAAGCTGAACACTATATGACATTTAGTCTTGTTTCCTACATGCTCTCTCAATTTACTGTTCTGTCTTTCCATTCAACTTTGATAAGGAAAATAATTTTTAATTTGAGGACTTGTCATAGTTATAACTATATTGAACTGTTCTCTGTTGAATAGATTAAACCTATTCTGGTATCCCTTAAAACCAGTGTTGTTTTGGTATTATCCTTTCTTCAAAAGTTAGACCTATTCTGCTTTGGAACACTTTCAGTTTTATCTTAAAGGCTGAACATTTTCTTTTTTAAACCCACATTCTAAGGGTGGTAGATTGGCAGTATTGTTAGATCATCCAACAAAATGCTTTGCAGTATCAATTATGGAACTTTACATCCTGAGTTCAAAACCCTCTGATATTAGCTTTGCTTTTCATCTTTTTAGGGCTGATTAAATAAATAACCAGTCAAGTACTGAGATTGATGCAATCAACTAGCTTCCTCTCTTCAAACATTGCAGCTCTTGTACATTTGTGGGAAACATTATTTCATGTGAGTCAGTGTCTCGAAGTAACAGTTCTGTTCATGTACTTAGGGTCTGGTTTGAGCTAGTCCTCCAGGTGGATAGGAACTGAGTTGAGGTTACAAGCAGGATGGCCAACACTGTTGTGTCTTAGCTCTACATGTGTGCACATGCAGTGCACAAAAATTGTGTACACAAAAGGTTAGTTGCCTAAAAATAATGTAATTAATAATTATACTTAGTGAAAATAATTATGGCTAATTGCTTCTGTTAACTTGGTCGTCAGTTTTAAAATACCACATTGTGTATTAATTTACTTCACCTCACATCTTCCATCTTGGTTTGTATAGCAGCAACATAGCTGTTGCCCTGTTTGGTAGACAGTGTTCATGTAAAATTTATGAAGTTCTCTTTCAAATTCTGTAGATAGCTCACTGGATTTTTATTGAAATAATATTGAACTCTCTCTGTCAACTTCAAAAGAAATGAAGGGCTTGAAATGCAGTAGAATTAAAATTCGTTTAAAGTTGAATGGTTTAAACAGAATAGTTGAAACTGCTCCTTTGAAAACTCATGAGATCATGAATGTTTGTCTTTGAGAAATGTTTATGTGTGATTGGGAAACTGGAGTTATTTGTTTGTATTGTCATGATGTAAAAGTCGGTGGAGAATTTGCAAATGTAAAGAAGTGGGTTGATATTTGGAAACTAGACTTTTTGAAGAGTTATTTGGCAAGTAAATTGCATTTGGATGCTGTACAAAATTATGAGCAACAGATCTCATCGTTACCTGGTATGAGAGTACCATGTGTTTTATTAGTGTGCAGATGAGTGAAAACAAAAACAAACCTAGAGGTGATCAAAGTTCTTATCGACTGTGTTTTGATAGCGTTAAAACAGCTCTATTTTCAATTCAATACATTAATGAACATATGGCAAACTGTGTTCAACTCTCAGATAGCTTGTGAAGTGAAAGTTACACATTTGAATTTTTGGAGACTTTACTGTTCAGAAAAGAATGTTTCAAAATAAATAAATAAATAAAATGAGAGAGAGAGAGAGAGAGACTAATGCATCAATAGATTTTCACATGTTAATAACTGATGAAACCATGAACATATCTGCCAACAAATGTCACCTTCTGTACTTCAAATTCAGATCTAAACCTTGTTTTGTGTATAAAATGTTTTGTGGCAGAGTTGTTCAGTTGCAGATGTTTGATAATGCTTTCTATGTATTTCATTGATCAAGTAGTTTTATGAAAAGAAAAGACTTCTACTTCATATGATGTTTGTGTCTAATGAAACACCAGTAATGTTGGACTGTGTTAATGGTGTTGCAGCAGGATTGACACCTATTTCATACTTATTTCAGCAACACTGTATAACACACTTGGAGGGTCTGAGGATTTGTGAGACATGGAAACATCAAATTGTAAGAGACATGAAAACTTTGGTAGCACAATTTATATTGTTTTCTCAAGCTATAGTTACAAGACTGAAATTGCAGAGGTCTCTTAGAATGATGCTGTTACTTTCAGATGACTTAATAAAGTCAAATGGCTATCTAGACAGTTTGCATTGCAATCAATAACTACAAATTATGATCACGTACTTTGAAAAATCAAATGGCTTTGTGGTTAAATACTATCACTATGCTCTTCCTAACACCAACCACTTTGCAGAGTGTTCTGGGTGCTTTTATGTGGCGCTGCCGTAAGTACTTTACACCACCAGAAAGACTGGTCTTAACACTTCTCCTACCGAGTATGAGTTTTCTTCAGTATTGCAAGATGCCAGGCATCTTGGTCCTTTGTCATCTTGAGTATAGCAAGGTGCCAGGTATCATTATGATATATATATA
>NC_068990.1:84183966-84189187 GCF_001194135.2 Octopus bimaculoides | reverse complement strand
ATATATATATATATATATATATATATATATATTTGTGCATGTGATTGTATGCAAAATGTCATAATTACATTGCTAAATTATTTTTGTAGTTGTCTGCATTATGCCACATTTAGAAAATGTTAAAATGTTAATTGCAGCATTGAAAAAGGTTGGCAGTCCTCTGCTGTGTAAGTCCTGATCATATGTCCTTTATACTATTCTGTCAGTGTCTGCTATGTAAATTCGTATCAATATTTATTCATCTCTTTAAAATGAAGAGTTAAATAGAATGGTGAGAGACTTGTTTTATGCAGCAAACCATTGCCTGATTATAATAGGTTCTATTGAAATAGTGTAAAGTGATTGGAGGATAATGCAGTTAATGACAGTTGATGAGCATAACAATAAATGACAAAAAGAAAAGTAAGCAAAAACAAACAAAAACACATAAAAATGAATGAAATACTATTGTTTGAATGTTATAAAATAATAATAATGCTGTGTTGTTTGTCCTCCATTCTTACTATAGGAAGCCAAGTAAATTCTGCAGGAAGAAACTGCATGTAATACTAGATTTAACAATGCTAATAGTTTTGTAGTTTTATGAATTCTTTGAATGACATTTAATCTTATGGGAGAAGTGTGCCAAAACATTTGGTAACTGTAGTCTATGATTACATTGGGCAATGTTAGATCTTTTCAAACAGTTCTCTTGATGTTTGATTAATCAATAATGTATTAGAAGTAAAAGTGATCTTTACATTCGTTATTGTTGTTAGTGTTGTGTTTATTTATGTATATTTTTTTGTTAAAAAGGTTTAGATAAAATAAAGAGAATTATTTGTGAAATTGGTTCAAACTATGTATTATTCAAAACAAGTGATTAATATCAAATTTAGAATGAACTTATTCTTTTCTTTTTGTTGTTGTTGTTGTTGTTGTCGTTTGTTAATTGTTAATGAGTTACATTGATATCATATTAAGGATGGGATTTAAACTTTGTTGGGATGGAGGAGAGTTGGAAAGTGCTAAAATTACTGTTGAAGCAGATACTCTTATTAAATATTAAGATTATTAACTACTTATAATTTTCAGATTAAATCTATTTGCCTCTGACAACTGAGAAGTCTTCAAGCCAAAATTTACACCTGTCTTTCAAATAGTCGTTACTGTTGTGTAGCTTCAAGTAAACACTAATCAAATAAATTTCAGGTACATATGTAATTGCTTAAATCGCTAATTGCAATCCACAGATCAAATATGTTTTTCTGTGTCTAATCTTCATTGATGTTCTGGCATATTACATCCATGAAGCATTTATACTGTATATTCAGCCATTTCTCAGACAGTAAAAAGTAACTCCTAAGAGATTTTGGTATTCATTTCCAGTAGACTCAGCAACTACACACATGGAAGTTTCCTCCTTCGCTCAAGCTTCAAACTGGTTAGGTTGGCAGGTGGGAGGAAACTGGAAATGGTACCCAAGAAAAACATGTTAGTGGGATATTCTATGTTGCCTGATAAGAAAAAATATTTGAGAGAAATTGAATGCATCTGATTTTATATCTCATGACTGTATTTACAGAAAAGAAAAAAAAAATTTCTTTGAAAATACAAGTGTGGCTATATAGTTAAGAAGATTGCTTCACAACATGTTGCTTTGAATTCAATCACATTGTGTAGCCCTTTCATAAGTGTCTTCTAACATAACCTCAGGTCAAGCAAAGCCTTATAAGCGAAATTTAGTCAACGGAACCTGGGTGAAAGCACAGTATATCATCATTATATCATCATCAGCATTTAACGTCTGCCTTCCATGCTGGCATGGGTTGGATGGTTTGACAGGGGCTGACCAGACAGGACCCTGCATCAAACTTCTGTCTGTTTTGGCAGGGTTTTTACAGCTGGATGCTCTTCCTAACATCATATGTATATTATATATGTTTTTCTGTGAGATGGAAGAATTTGTGCATAAATGAATGGCATTTTGTTCCACTTCAGTTACATCCCTTTATGCCCAGGTCAACTTTTCCTTATTCTTCTTAATAGGTGGATAAAATTGGCTAAAAGTCTTGAAGTTGGTATCCCAGTATAGCTGCAGTCAAATGAATAAAACCACCAGGCCTGAAATTTAGAGGAGAATAACAAAAAAAAAAAATGTTAATGTTCTTAGTAGCATAAGTGCCAAGTGGAAAGTGGTACATGTCGCCTCATTTATTACTGGTTCATTTGTCATTGATCTGGGGTAACAGTGTGCTTAATTGTGAACCATATTATGCAAATCACAGATTGAGCTATGATAATATGGGTGATCAGTCAAAGATTCTGTTTGTACAGCGAAAATGCACTCTACTAACCATTCACAGTGTTCAGCTACCCAGAATGCACTGACTATTATATGAGTGTGTTGTTAGGCTGCATATTTTTTATACAGAATTATGTACTCATACCCATCAACATGAGACCAGTCAACAGAAATAATACGAAGGTAGACCAGTGTACTCTCTACAAGAAAAGGTAGAGATGATCAAGAAGATACATGGCTGTGGAAGCTTTGTTGATGTGGGCTATGAGCATGGTGTCAATGAATCTACCATTCACTCCATTTACAAAGTGTGTTATTACTGTTATTTATTTAAACCAAACCCTCTGAATAAATGGGGATAGATGTAATAGATCTCAGGACATTAGGCTTCACAGAAGAGATGATGAATACTCATGGTAATGTGCCTATTGCAGACCCATGTAATTCTGGCTTAAGTGTGGGGGTGGTGATTTTTTTTTTCTGTTTTGTTTTTGCACTAAACAGTATGGAAAGCATTCATTAAGCTGGTTGAGTGAATGTTTAAATAATTAATGTCCTTTTTCATGTTAGCATACAAATATAGATGTACATTTGTTTATATATTTCCATATATCTGAGGAGAATGGGCAGTGTTTTAGCTTTGGTGGGAAAGTGATTATTGGGTGAAGTTAGTACAGTTAATATTTGGTTAGTACCTTATGGTAAGTGATGGTGTGATATACATATAGAAAGAATTACAGAGAAGTGCATATTCTTAGTGGAAAAAGAATGATAATTATACAGAACAAACATTATGATGTGCTCTCAAAGACTGTTTTTGGTTATTTAGAAGTAGGGGGCTATTTTGAGTTAGACTCATGTGCTTAACCCTCTAACATCCAAACCAACCATAGATATTCTACTTGTTTTATGTTTAAACCAGCCAGATGCAACCTCTCACACCCATCCTACAATGTCTTTTTTAAAATAAGCAATCCACATCATGAAAATCTCAAAGCTGCAAGATGACTTGTTCGAAACAATGTGAATAAATAAGCATTCACATAGATTTGACAGAATAATCTGAATGCTAAAGGATTAAAGTAATCTACACTGATTAATCTGTTGAACTGCTGTTGGTACCAATTTAATCCCACCCCACCACCGGTCTCAATAAAGTTGGTATTAGGATTGATTTGAAAATCTCCAAAACAAAAGACAGGTATTTAAGTGAAATAAATTAACTCATTCTAATCAGCCTGACAACTCTGTATTGAAATGTTATTCTGGCTTTTCACTAGTATTGTATTTTCTTTCACTTATCCTAAGAATTTCAGTGTAATATTACAATAGTTATCTGAAATTCACTTGCAATACTTTCCAATGTTGTGGAGTTCTGGACAATCTTCATTTTATTTCACAGCTGTAGGTTACTTATTTATTTTTTCATTACATTTCAAAATGCAATTACCAAAATTAATTGAAAAACTTGTGAAATGTTTTGGAGATTTGTAACAGTTTCAGTGTTACAAGCTGGCATTACTGAAACTAAAAAAAAAAAGAAAATATCAATTATCTGTAAGCATGCTTCCTGTTATTGTCTACATAGGAGGAAAAGTCCATAGGTTGTAGTCAGTGGTTATTAAAGAGAAAGACATGTAGTAAAATTTGTGTGGTTAATATGCTGGGTTATGATGTATTATTGAAACACTAATTTTGTAATATTTGTAATATGCTGGGTTATGATGTAATATTGAAACACTGATTGATGGCATTGAAATGAAGGCCTGCAAATAATGTTTGTTTCAAGGTTTTTGGGAGAGATAAAAAGCAGTCATATATATATAAATTTTTTTTTTTCATGTTCATTTATAATAAAAACAATTTTACATTAATCTGATGGATTACTCTATACTTTTGTAGAATATTCTTAGTCTTTGAAGTTTCGGCCTGCTGAGCTGTTGTCTGACTGCAATGCATTAGAGTTAGTCTTGTCTCTGTTGAGTTAAAATCATCTTTGGGTGTGTGGATTTGAGTGAGGTGATAATTAGGTTTTTATGGTTGGTTGTTATGGAAAGATGTTTTGGATAAAATTTTAGTTGATTAACTGTGGAGTTATGTTATTTTTTTTAGAATTTATTTATGCATGTAGAACTTTGTAAATAAGCCTGTAGGTGTTTTTTTTCATTAGGTAGGCACAAGGTGCGACAGTATTTTTATTACTTTTGATATTATTGGACTTCATCTTTCTGCTTTGACAATGTAAAGGCCAAAGGTGTAAAGTCTAGTATTTAAATCCTTAGTAATTGGATGTATTAACTTTTTTTTTCATAAAATAATGTAGGTGGGCAGTAAGTTTGTCATTTCTTTACTTGTTATTTAGACTATTTCTTATTTTCGTTTTAAGGTTGGGGTTATTAGTCAGGTGTGTCATAGTTTTGTTAATATAGAAAGTTGTTTGAGTTTAAGGTTGTATGCTTATGTTTCTCTCTGGGTGTTCATTGCTTTCTAAGCAATTTGATTAGTATGTAGGGATTTTAAATATCTTGTCTTGTGGAGGTTGAGTTTGATATTTGTAAAATATCTTCAAATTCTGTTCTAGATATATGCTAAGGTGAGGCTGGTATAGAAGGTGTGTATATATATATATATATATATATGACCTTGCCCTAATTGCGGAGTCACTATCAGAACTAGAGGAGAAGTTTCAGGTGTGGAAGCAAGGTCTAGAATTGAAGGGCCTTAGAGTCAACCTAGCTAAAACCAAAATCCTAATAAGTAGGAAGGTAGATAAAACACAAACCCCTTCAGGTAGATGGCCCTGCTCAGTATGTAGAAAAGGAGTAGGTAGTAACTCTATAAGATGTACCCAGTGCAAGCTACGGACACATAAGAGGTGCAGCAACATCAAAGGCAGGTTAACTAGGAAGTTAGTTTTTGTTTGTGGCAGATGTTCAG
>NC_068990.1:84173352-84183669 GCF_001194135.2 Octopus bimaculoides | reverse complement strand
GACAAAGGGCCTCTCACTCAGAGTAAAAGGCAGACTGTATGACGCATGTGTATGAACAGCCATGCTACATGGCAGTGAAACATGGGCTGTAACTGCTGAGGACATACGTAAGCTCGCAAGGAATGAAGCCAGTATGCTCCGTTGGATGTGTAATGTCAATGTGAATACCCGTCAGAGTGTAAGTATCTTGAGAGAAAAGCTGAACATTAGAAGCATCAGTTGTGGTGTGCAAGAGAGACGATTGCGCTGGTATGGACATGTGGTGAGAATGGATGGGGATAGCTGCGTGAAAAAGTGCCACTCCCTAACAGTTGAGGGAACTTCGGCTAGTGTTCTAACTATGACCAACATGCTTTGCCCAACACACGGCAGCATGGAAAATGGATGCTAAATGATGATTGATAATGATATCTTAATCCATGTGACAAAGTATGTATCATAGGGTGGTTTCTTTTCTACTGTATCTGATAAATCCTAAAGGTGAAGAGAAGAGGCATGAAATTATATCATGGAGGTCTTGAAATCAATCTCTGATTTGTTCACAAGGAATTAGCTGTTGCACTGTGTAGCTAAACACATGCGCTCTGTCTGTCTGTGTGTTTTGGTTGAAATTCACTTCTCATTTTTTTTTTCTACTTGTTTCAGTCATTGGACTGTAGCCATGCTGGGGCACTGCCTTGAAGGTTTTAAGTGAACAAATTAACTGCAGTCTTATTTTTAAGTCTTCTACTTATTTTGTTTGCCTTCTTTGCTGAACCACTCAGCTAACCATGTGGTTGCAGAGCAAGCTTCTTAATCTAAAAAGAATATTTAAAACTTAAATGAAATTGTTGAACTAAAAACTTAATACTTTCTCAGTCTAAAAATTAAACAATTCTGAGATGCCTATCATCTGTATAATAAATATTAGTTAAGTGAATAAAAGTATATTTAATGTATTGAGCATTAAAAAAAACTATAAATCTGAGATAATTTAACATTAAAAAAAATGAAGTTTGTGAATGAAGCTGTGTGTATGTGCACATTAAATACACCATTTATAACATAGATATACATAGTCTTTCTCACACATATGCTCTCTCTCTCTCATACATGTGCATACATACATAGTTCTGTGAAGTTGGAAAGGCCAGTGGGTAATTGTTAGAAAATTTTCTTTTGAAATGATTTCTAATTAAAAACCGAAGACTCACTTACAAATTAATGTAGTAAATTTTAAAGATAGAAAGACAGTAAATCTCAAGGAAAAGAAAATTAAAATTGTTTTTAACTCTTTTACGAGTAAATAACTGCTTAAGAGATATTTGTGAATTGGCACAAGAGTTAGTGTTGGAAGAAATTCCTAGAGTGTTGAATTGGATACTTTGCTATATCTGTTCTGGCTTTTTTGCGTTTTGTGTTCAAATCTTGTCATGGATTACTTGGATGGTAGACTTAATCTGTCACCCAGTTGAAAACCATCATCTGGTCAGTGGGTATCCTTAGTGGAGTTCACTCTGATGCAAGTATTTGGACCAAGACTTTAGTTTAAGGATACCTGTCTCCCTCCCTCCCATTAGTCTTGGATTCTTTGGAAAGGTCATGAATACTGCTTCCTTTATGACTAAATTATGAAAGAGAAAAAAATCGGTATAAATAATACAAATACAAACTATTTTTTGCTTGTAAATGTTTTGTTTAGTTATTTGCAACAGTTGTAATTGTTAAAAATTATGTTTTGATTTACCCTAATCAAATAATCAGTGATGTTTTGTATTGTACTACAGGTGAACTACAGCAGATTTCATCTTCATTTAGTATGTGTTCAGTGAAATTTTCCTGTTGGTGTCCATCCATGTCCATGGTATTCTCTCTTGAAGAGTTGAACTTACCACTAGAAGATAATGAAATGCTTGTTAATATTTTTGGCTGATTGGCCTGATATTCCATTAATTTGCCATCTTTGCTCTCCGTATCTTTAGACAATGAAACTTTGCCTATGTTTCAATCAATTTTCATAATAATGTAGTGATATATTCCACCTTGTGATACATAAATTAAGAACCAAATAAGCCTGGTGTATTATGTGTTTAAATAGTTACGGACCATGTTTTTAATAGCAGGACAAGTAACATGTGAGGGTGGGCAGCCCCCAACTGGTTAACACAGTGTCACAATGGACAGTTTCAGTTATGATGTTAATATAGTGTGACGGTGGGTAATATCAGGTAGGTTGTTAATACAGCGTGACAGTGTGTAGGTTCGGTCATGTTAATACAGTGTGACAATGGTAAGGCTGGAAGCAGTTTGGCATGTAAAGAGTTTGTTATAACCTTATATTTAGTCTTTTCTCGGTCATGGCTAAACTTTTCTGTTTGACAGTAGTTGTCAACTAAGTTCTCTTAATACTAGTTTGGGAGGTCGTTACTCATAGCCAATCTGTACAAGTACTATTTATAGCTAGATTAAATGCTTGTTACAATGAATGTCTAACCAGCGAACAGGTTGATTTTGATTCACTTGAAAAAATATATATCATTTTTATGATTTTATGTAAAATATACACTCAATAACATGATTAAAACTTTGTAGTAGATTTTAGTAATAAATGAAAATTTTAGTGAGTTGGAAAAATGTGAGATGATAGTAATTGTAATGTAGTAATTGTAAGGAAAAAATGACTGGATCAATCCATTCTCAAAATTTCTATCAGATATTGTCAATGAGTTGAGAGAAGCAGTGGGAAACTTGACTGTTAGGATTCTGTTTTGTCTTTGTATTACGAGTTGAAATTCCATAAAAGTTAATAAGAAAAAATGTTTGGTTTGTACTGGGTACAATTTCACTTGACTTTATACATATATTGTTGTAATAGCGTCCTAGTACAAGAAATTAATATGAAATTGCTGAAATGTTAGCTTTGTGTTTAGTTAAGAGAAATCAGTATTGTTTTAGGTTAACTTATTACATTTTATAAATTTAAGTAGCTATAAAAACAATCTGTATGTGTAATATTGATAACATAGCAGCCACATCTTTTCACATCACACTACTCATAAATGTCTTCAGCACCAACCATACATGAATTTTGGTTCTACAAAAGTTGGTCATAGCTATGACAGTGCTCGCAAATTGGACTATAAAGCTTCATTCTTTACCATGTACTAGTTTTCACATCCTGCACTTAAAAAAGTTTTGATGTCTATTCATCACATCAAATACTATTGGAAAATGTCTTTCATGCAACTCACTCAGGATAATAATCAGTGAAGAAGTTGATCTAACATTGAATAAGTACTGATTGGAAAAAAAAGGTGATGGAAACCTGACACTATTTTACAAACTGTGTGTGTGTGTGTGTTGTTGACAAACCCTAATGAACTGCAAGCTATTTAAAACAGTTCAGCTTGTTATGATGGCCAACACCATATGTATTGATTCCCAACAAGGAAAAAAAGCAAATGTTTTCCTTTGTGGATACTAACTGATTTGAAACAATATTTACAACATTCCAGAACAGTACTATATTACTATACTACTAAGTCTACTCTTTGTGATACTTGAAGCAAGCACAAAACACACATCCACACTAATAATATAGCTGCTTCATCAATTTCCCAATCATTTAGAATAATAATCACAATAAATCTGATACCTTGTATCAACTGAGCCTGTTGTACTAATAGTTGTTGTAAACAACCTGCATGCTGAGAATGGATCAGTGAACAGTGTTGAATCAAACACGGAGGGGGACACATAACAAATAAACTAACTGCCTGACAATGATAAGCATTGTCTTTGACCAAACTGGAGCCTGGCATCTGGCATTCTGCATTGAACATGAGTGGTTCTCAAACATTCAATTACAAGAGGTCTGATCAAACAACAGTAACATACACTGTCATCAATCGGCATCACATTTTAGATATTTTTCACCTATTTAAATGTATGGTGGATGCAAGTGCATAGTGAAGGGTAAAGCATTCTATTGTTATGAATCTCTTTGTGCCACTGAACTGTGACTGTTAATTTTCAATTAACGGCAAATAGGTTCAACTCACTGCTGTGGTAGAACAACTGTACATTTGCCAAATGTTTTCAAAGGTTGTAGTACTGCATTCAACTCTGCTCAATAATACAGCTGGCAAGAGATGGGATTCCACCTAGCTGACCTTGCAGTACTGCATTCAACTCCTTTCAGTAATATAGCTGGCAAGATGTGTAACTTCACATAGCTTAACTTACCTTAAGATACATTTTATACAATGGAATCACCAACATATTTACTTACATAGCTCCAACTGAAGCTAATATGGAATTTAAAAAAAAAAAAAACTGCTTTACTCTTTTTATTGTTTTATTATCTGAAACTGCTTGTTTAGTTAATTTGACTATTTCAGATTGAAGATTTCATTTCACATCATGCCATATGGAGTAATAAAACTGAATTGATATCTACTTTATGTAAAATGTTCAGTCTGTAAGCAGGCAGTTATTGATATTCTCTGAAACAAAATGGTATCTGTTGCGCCTCTGCAAATAATTTTTATATTATGCTACAAAGAATTTGTTATCGTTATCTGTCGAAGTAGTAGCTACACAGTCCCTGATGTAGTTGACTATTGATAACAGTAGTATTTTCAATAGCTGTATTTTTCAAGTCACATCTTGCCTTATTCTATTTTATAATTTTATCTAAATTCCTGGATGTGAAATGACTGAGTTGATGGGTCATGATTTCAAATTTTATTTACTGACACTTTCTTGTTTCTGTGTAAGACAATTTAATTCATCTTTTTTTTTTATTTCTAAAAGTTTTTTAATGGAGTTTGCCTTATATGTCTATGCTTGTTTCCAGACATTTAGTTAGTCCTTGTTTCATATGTTCTGAGTTAATATTACACTTTCCTTTCATAAGTCCCAAGTTACTTGGTAGGTTGAAAAAAAAAATTGGGAAAGTATATTATATATGATGTATGGACACCTGGGAAATATGTCCTGCCCTGTGTATCCCAAGTGATAAACAGACAGGACAGGTAAAAAGGTTAATATATGAATAAAGCATTTCCACTTAAGTTAAATGGGAATAAAGAAAATTGTATGTTATTTTGAAGCATGTGAAAGCAGTGTAAGCATGGCTTTAGGTACGCAAATTGAAATCTAATGTTTCAAAGCTTTATTATAATTGATCTTAATGATCAATGTTGAGGACATGTTTAAATAATACCATTACTTAATAAATTGAAAGTTAATTTGTTACTCATACTATATATTGGTGCCATTCAAGTAATTTGTGGGTCTTGTTACATTAACATATTGCTACAAAGTACAATACAAACTTAATAATTTTCTCAATAGTGTTCAATTAGGGAAGATAATGTTCATGTGTGTATTATGTTCCATGTGTGAGAACCGAGTGGTGGCAGAACTGCTGCTGAGTTTAGTCTGTAGCAGAGATTGGATTTATGTTTAAACTTGTTCATTTCACTTTTTGTATCCGTGGTCTTCTTGTGATAGTTTTGTGAAAACTTGACACTGATAGAGTTGATCTGCCCTCAAAATGATTGATCTGCCCTCAAAATGTGGATCTGTTGATCTGCCCTCAAAATGATTCATGAAAACAAAAAAATGAAATGAAGATTTTCTGCTGATTCTACTCCTCTTTCAATTATTCTTAATGTCTCCCTCCAAAAAACAAAAGAAAAAAAAACCTGCTCTACTCTCTGACATTTGTGTATCTTCTGAAATAAGTTTCTTTCCAGTGGTTATTCTCTAAGCTATAAACACAGGTATGGTTGTGTGATTAAAGAGCTTCCTTCCCAACCATATGGTTGTAGGTTCAGTCCCACAGTGTGGCATCTTGGGTGAGTGTCTTTTACTGTGACCCTGAGCTGACCAATGCCTTGTGAGTGGACTTGGTAGAAAGAAACTGAATGAACCCCATCATATATTTATATGTTTGTTTGTGTGTGTGTTGTGTGTGAGTGGGTGTACGTTTGTCTTGTTTTGACATCACATGAAAGTTGTGAGTGAGAGTCACTCATGCTAGCAGTGTCATTCATTTGCAATGTTCTGTGAAAACATAACATGGCGAAATATTGTCTTACTTGGAAAAAGGGCACAGGGCTGTAGAAAATCTGCCCTTAATAAACTTCGTCCAACCCATGCAAGCTTGGAAAAGGGAACGTTAAAATGATGATTTACTTGCAGAAATTCAGTCTGAACAATTAAAGCAATCTCACCAGTATAGGGAAGACTGCAAATCGTTCTAGGTATTATTTCTACCACCCTGATGAAAATGTAGGAAAAATAAATTGCTGGTAAATAGTTATAGGGCATTTTCATTTCATTGTTCTATGTGTGAAAACTTATTTGTTCAATAATCTTCATGTGATGCTTCAGTTTATATGATTGTGTGGCAACTTGAAAACTGTAATTAATGCCATTATTGTTTCAATATAAGACTGTAAGCAATGCAGTTAGTGAGGTTGTCCATTCATGTCTTGTTACTGAATCTGTAATACATCCATGGTCAAGACCAGGGCTGGCCAACTTGAGGCCCATGGGTTGCATGCGGCCCGCAGAATTTTATCTCGCGGCCCGCTTGATACTTTCTTGAAGTATTGCGTTTAATTTCAAAATAAAATTGTTTGTGTAAAACATTAATTTCAAAATAAATTAAGAATTTATAAGTGGCAATAATGCAATAGCTTACAATTTTATAATTTTAAACAAACAAAAAGTATGAAAAAAAACCTTGATCCTGTAATTTGATTATTTGACTCTTAGTGCATAAAGTATACAAGCAGCCCTCAAAAAAACTTTCTGTGATTAAAGTGGCCCACAATGTAATTCGAGTTGGCCAGGCTTGGTCAAGACATTTAACTCTCATCAGTTGAGTTCTAGATCTAAGTTGTGTGTGTGTGTGTGTGAGTATGATTTAGCAGCATGTGCCATGTTTTTGCTAAGTGCTTTAGAAACTTATGTAAGTCGTGAGCAGATATAGATACTCTCTTGGTCCTCTTATCTAGAACGCAGCAAAACATTAAGTATGTGAGAGCTAGAGGGCAGCTCTAGAGGGTTGGTACTTGTTTTCAGCTTAGTAGACTTGAGCAACTGGAAATGAAGTGCCTTGTGCAAGTATACAACATGACACTTGGTCTAGGAAACAAATCTACCATTGAACTCACAAGACCAACATTCTAGTTATTTGGTCATGTGCTTTCATTTCCCTGCCACATGCACAATATTGCAAGTGGTATAATTTATTGCTATAAGTAGCATTGCTGAGTTGAGTTTAATTTACAAAATTGCCATGATAGTGCAGCATCCTATAGAGTGATTTATCTGTCAACCACTTAATGCTATAGAGATTACAGTAGAACCACTAGTTATAAGGATAAATATAGTTTAGAAAGGATTAGCTTTTAGTGTTTAAATATATAATTTAAAATACACAATAGTTTCATCATGATTCAGAAGGCCTTCATTGGAATATAAATAAATGTGTCACCAAGTTTCAATAACTGGTTGGTCTTTTTACTGTTCTTGGTTATATCCAGATTGGTTTCTGCCAACTTTTTCTACTCAATTTCATGGAGGTGAAACCTGTATTACTATGACAACTCTTCCTATATATTATTGAAAACTATTTTATTGTTTGGAATTGTAGGGAATTTGTGACTATTCTGTTTTTGATTAGCTTAGTGCCTTCTTGGTTCTTTTAAACTGACTCCATGGCACTGGGTATCGTATGAGAAAAATAAATTTCTATCTGAGACTTGTATAGAGATTTTCTACTTTTCTACCATCATGCTGTCTTGAAAGGGCTTCAGTTATATGTCCTGGTCCCTGTTGGTCATGCTGATCAGGTGATGCATGTAGAGAGTTCCTCTCTAGGATGCAGGCCTAGATGTGTTTTTTAAAAAATTTTTATGGATGACCAGCATTTGTCCATGCAGTTAGTCTCTTCTCTATATGTCATTGATGTTTTTCATGGGAAAGACGAGCTAATACAATTAGGCATTAGTGTTGTTGCTACAGGCACACTCAAACTATAAAAAATTTATAAAAGCACAAGGCATTTTGTCCAATGCTTTAACAATTCTGCCAATTTACCACCATGGATTGGTACTTTATTTTATTGACTATTGAAGGATGAAAGGCAAAGTTGACCTTAGTTGGATTTGAACCCAGAAGGTGAAGAACTGGATAAAATACTGCAAAGCATTTTATTTGATGCTCTAACAATTCTTTGACTCCACTGCCTATATATAGAAAGTAATCAAATATAAATGAAGTTGAAGTTGATTGGGAAAATATTTATGAAAATTGCATATTAGAATTAGTAATCAATGGGTGATCTTCTTTGATAGCCTGCAGTCATCTCTTTAGTAGCTTGCCACAACAGCATGGTCAGAATAACAGTAGTACAGTCTGTAACTTAATGGGTAATGCAATGGGACATTTAAATTTTTCTTAGATAATGAATACTATTTACATTGGGACTGCAATCCTTCATTCTTACGTGAGAAGTCTAACCACATTACTCTTCCGTGTTCAGTCAGTTTTGCAGCCTGTCGCTGATTAGTTGAATTTCTTTTATCCAACCCATTCTGTTAAGTAAATGAAATAGGGTTGAGTGTGGTGGAGATCTTTACTGATGTTCTCCACTCCCATGCACTGTAGAACACAGATTTCAGGCTAACATATTACTCATTCAGCCAGTGTTTGCTTAGCAGATGTAGTACAGCTGATGTTATTGAAACCTTGATCACATTTTTTTATGTTCAGCTTTTAAAGTTTAAATACTATAGCTTTATTACAAGCTATACAGATGTACCTCTGTTTATAGTCAGTGTTTATTGCCGTGTGGGAACTGGTGAGTCCAGATCTTTAAACACCTAACTACTCTCCATGAAAGAATAATTTCTTTACTATTTTCCTCTTAAATTCTAATCTAAAACCCATATTGCATTAAACTTTAAAATAAAACAACTTCTCATGTAATTTTCCTTCCCATACAAAAATGCATAGCTTGTCTTTTGATTAGTAGGACATAGAAATTGATTTTATCCAGTTAACTTGGAATTCAGTGTTACCTGAGCTTGATACATTTTGTTTCTGATGTACTTTTACGTTCTTCATTTATGCTCATCATTTTCTCATTCCTTTTGGATTCCTCTTTTATGATGATTGTGTGCATTTAAATATTTTGCTTGTCTTTTTCAATTATGTTCTTCAATAAGGTTTCAATTACTGTCTTGTGTATATATATTTGTAATGGTTGATTGATGTATTCTCTAGTGGTTCTTATCAATTCACACACATACACACATCTGTGTATGTATGTATGTATGTTTGTGTGTGTGTGTGTGTGTGTGTGTATTGGTTTTTCTTGATTAAGCAATCTGTAGTAGAGGAAGAAAGTGATATGGTTAAAACTGGTACCCGTACAAATCACCTTGAAAGTGAGCTGATGAAGACACTTCTACATGGTTATTTGACTTGCTAGAAATAACAGCCAAAGTTTTCTCAAATCACACTTTACTCTCTCCAGAAAAAGGAAGTCTACATTAGATTATGCAGATCTAGAGTTGTAAAGAAAATTAGACCATGACAAAGTTTGAATTTGGAATCAGAAGGTGTAAACTTGATAACAAAGGTTTCAGAACATTTCACAACTTCACTACAGTTACCTCATATTATCATGTATATATCATCATGTATATATTATATTTTTGACTTGGACACAAGACTGTAAATTTACAGAGTGAGAAATGAAATCCATGTCTTCCATGGCTTTTGTTGCATAAGTATGACTGGCTACAGCTAGAAATTAAAATTATGTTACATGTTTCACTTGCCTGAAGTTTGATTGACCACTGTGTCTGTTTGGGGTTAGGATTCCATTGCAGCTGAGAAAGATATCATCTGATGGTCAATACGATTCATATAGAATGGCCTAACTGTTACACTGTGTGTCATCAGGCCCAGACCTTAGTTCAAAGCAAATCATAATGGCTCAACTCTATCTCCTGACCCTTGTTCATGAAGAATTCTTTGTAAAGTTTACAGTGTTGCTGCCATAAGCAATGGTAATTTGTTCCTCCCTTGCTATATCTAATTTCAGCTAGGTACTAACCTCGGTCACTTGAGTGGTAAATATCTTGATCATAGACACAATAGTGTTGATTATAGAATCTGCTGACCTCTACACCGTTTCTTCAGCATTTAAGTTCCTCCACCTCTCTTTGCGATGTTATCATTTAGTTGCATAATCAAACTTTGAGTGGAAGAGTTGTTTTGGCAGTGAACATAGTTTTTTTTTTTTTTTTT
>NC_068990.1:84154652-84173342 GCF_001194135.2 Octopus bimaculoides | reverse complement strand
TCTAGGCTTAGATGAGTGTTCGTTGTTTCTTAAAAGGGTGAGATTTAAGGGGGATTTAGCTGCTATTCTTAGCATGTAAAAGACCAAATAGAAGCTTCTCTTCATTTGATAAATTAACTGTGGTATTTCATAAAAAGAGAAGAAATAAAGTGGATAAACCTAGATACTGCAAAATAGGAATAAACAGACAAATTCAATAGATAAAGATAATGATAATAATAGTGGAACTGATAAAGACTAATAAAATGCAGACTACAGTAATAATTTGTGTTGTTAAATATCTTTGGCCACAAAAAAAAAAAAAAAGTCTGCTTTATAATTTATGATAACACAAACAATACTTTGAATCATTGCACTAAAACTAGTTTGTTGTTAATTCACTTATTATGTTAAACACTGGAAATAAAGTAAAGAATTTGTAAAAGGTGGAAATGGTGCAAAATTCTTCAGCAAAATGTACTGAACGTATTTACGCTGATAGTGAGTTTGATCATATGCCATCGTGGAACAATGGTAATCTAACTGCAAAACACTGGTTGCTGTTGATGGAGACCCCCCCCTCCTCTTCTGTCTCTCATGCAAGTTGTTCCTCTTCTCTCCTTTTATTTGACTAGCTGCCTTGTGTAAATTTGTAGTGCACACACAAATACACAGCTTTTTAATATTTATGATGTTATATATGCAGGTGAGATGACAATGGATAATGTAATGATGGGTCAACAGTCTTGTGACTGCTCACATTTGATGTTGCTGTGTTTGTTTATATGCTGCTTAGCTCGGTGTAGAGAAATGTTGCCAGTTGTGGGTTTCCTGGATCTTGTGTCTGTGTGTGTCAGTACACATACACACAACTATATATGTGCATATACATCATTATCATTTAACACCCTTTTTTCCATGCTTTTATGGGCCAGATAGAATTTTTTTAGGCAGAATTTTTTCTACAGCCAGACAACCTTTCTGTTACCAGTCTTTACTTGTTTCCAAGCAAGGCAATATCCATGGCGAGACATGTTTTTCATGGAAGGCCAGAAATGAATATGGCTTGTGTGATAGTGATGTTTGCTTACAATCATATGTCAAAACAAGGGTGCCCACAGACATACAACACCACACATATAAAATATATACATATACAATGAGCTTTTTTTAGTTTCTGTCTTCCAAATCCACTCTTAAGGCTTTTGTTGGCCCAGGGCTATAGTAGACACTCTACAAGGTGCTACACAAGGACTGAATATATATATTCCTAAAGAAGACTGGGTGGTAGAATATCATACAAACAGAAAGTTGGAGTAGAGCCTTTTCTTGTATTGAATAGAGTTTCCTTACTTTTGTTTCTAGATAAAAGAGACAGACATACATGCACACATTAAAGAAAAAAATGTGATAAGAGAAAACACTGTTAATGACAATAAAATATGATGTTCTGTGAACCTATTTTGGTTTTGCTCTTGGATGTTGGGAAAAACATCAACCTTGCAACATCCTTTCAGTTTGAGTTGCAATACTTCATTCTCTCTTTGCAAGATTCTTTCTGATCTTTAGAACTGTGAAATTTGCTTTGGTCCCTTTGTCAGTGTTTTTGTAGTAGATGTAAGGCTTTTACAGTGTAAGGATTCTAACACTATGCCAGATTCTTAATGAGAAGGACCAGGGACCACTCTTTAGTTTGCTTTCTACCCTTTGACCTGCCCAATCTGTTTGAATCTGCCAGGAAGACTAATTTTCTTGCCAGTGTAGCTCTCTATAATTAGGAACAAAGTTCCTCATCATGGCAATGCAGCAGTCTCTATATTAAATAGATGTTTATAACATAAAACTTGTATGTAAAAAATACATTTATGTAAATATATTAAAAATTAGACAGGGTGCCATTTTGGATTATAGTTCTTATTCTGGTTAAATTATGTTATTTTCTTTACAAGTGACTCTTCTGCATTACTGAGCTTATTTTTTTACAAATTAAGTTCTCACAGTTGTCAAAGATCTTCATTGTGCATTGTAAACTGTATCTATCTTAGTTGATATATAAGTCACTCTTTAATCTGTAGTTGTTCATTTTGTAATCACATAGTGTCATATTGATAATTTCCTATTATTAGCTTAAGATAATTAGAAACAAATAATTACCATATATTAAATAATTAAAACATGACCTTGTGGTGTCTGTGTGCGCGTGTGTACACATACATACATAAGTGTGTGTGCGCACACAGACACAGGCACACACGAGCTGTCAGATGGTCAAGTGGTTAGGATAGTTGCATTCACAATTGCGAGATTGTGGTTTTGACTCCCAGACTAGGCAGTGTGTTGTGTTCTTGAGCGAAACTCTTCATTTCACATCACTCTAGTCCACTCAGCTGTAAATTAATAACCCTGTGACAGACTTGCATCCTGGTCAGGGAGAATGTTGTGATTTTGATCACTTACGTGTCATAGAAACTGGGTAACTGACCCAATGAGTCCTACTCAAGCCAGTAATATCCAGGGGATTTGGTGTACACACACACACACTTTACAACTGTTTTCTGTGTTGGGTTGAGTGTGATGATTTGTCACGTTGCATACACAGCAATAGAAAAAAAAGTATCCAACTTTGGTGTTGTGTATTTCTTAGTGTGGACTCTGTATATTTTCTAGTGCTATTGGCACTAAAGAAGTCGCTTTATGTAAGGCCAAACAAAAGTATCGCCCCCTACTCTGTATTAATTCTAATTTGGAGTTAATCCCTTCCTTGAAGGGAAACCTGCAATGTGGTTTTCAGAGTCTATATATTGCTCATACGTTTCATATTAATGTATTTCCAATGACAGGATGCTTTTCTGATTACCAGTCATTTACCGAGTGTGCTGGGTTCCGTCAGTCATGCCAGAGACATTGTCCTCTCTAGAAAAGTAAAGAGTCCCCTCTATTTTGGATCAGTTCTTAGTTGGAGTTACTTCTCTTCTAAATGGGTTTCCTGCTATGTGGCTTGCAAAGTCCACTTGTATATTACACTGTGACATGTTTTCTATGGTTCTTGCTGTCAACTATTTTATAGATGTATACATGTATAAAATGTATGTCTATTTGACTATGTCTTTATAATAAAATGTGTTTTGATAATGCATGCTCTATCATTTTGTGTGTGAGTATGTATATATATTGATAATGTACGTATAATTGATATACACGTTATGATCGGTCTGTCTGGCTAACTGCTGCAGCTATAAAGCTAAAAAAAAAAACCATTTGCTGCATCGATATGCAAATATCCAAAATTGACTGAAACTATTCTGTTCCTACTAATACGGATATGTACTGTGTTTACAGTTAGTTAAAACATGAGTCATTAATTCTTGAATGTTTATGTAGTGTTTGGAGTTTTTAAAAGTCTCTCTCTTCATCCTGTTATCCTTATGAACAAGAGAGGGTGGCAATTCCAAGTTCCTTCTTATTGATGTGGGATGGTAAATTGGGGTCATGATTAGTACCTAGTTTACACTGGTTTGAGTTAGTATCATATGCACTAATGATTGAGTAGATGATGGGAAACATTCTTGTACCTGGTTCTTCGCCCTCCACCAAACCTTTTGCTTTTGTGATTTAGTGAGAGCTGGAAAGACAGCTCTTTGTAGCTTTAACTCTGTCAAATGTATTTCTTATTTATTCACATTATCTTAAATTAACCATGTAATATTTGTAGCTTTGAAATTTCGATGATGTGATTGTGTATAATTGGAATGACATTGTAGAATAGGTGTGTGAAGAGAGATCTGATCAGTTTGAACATAAAACAGGTTGAATATTTGGGCTGGATATGACAAGTTTAAAATACCAAACGGTTAAATGAGGTATTAAATTAAAACTACACCCCAAAACTGGAATACTCCCTTCAATGGGATTCCACACAGATTCCGCCATCCAATTTTTAGCTATAAAGCTTGTGGCTAACCCAATGCTATACTAAAAAGACATTTGTCTGCAGTGCAGTACAAGGTTGAAACTGAAAGAAACTTCTTACCTAGGCAGCCACACCTGAACTCACTCGTTTGTGCAAAGTGGGTTAGGTATTGTCATCGGTATTGACAATAACATCGGTAGGTATTGTTAGGTATTGACAATAACCTGCCGACTTCTGCACCTATAGAGGGTTGGTAGTGTCTACTTCAGTTTCACTGCTGAGTATATGTTTTTCTTCCTTTCTAGTGTTTTACATGTATCTTCCCCATAAAATGGACAAGGAGAAATATCTCAGGGAAGTGTTCTACGTATTAAATACAAATACATATGTAATATAGTGAATTGAAAAACCGAGAATACCCTTGCAATTAATAAACAAAATCTTCCTCTTTGGGTGTTTGAACTCCCCACCCCAACAAAAAAAAGAAAAAAGAGAAGAAAGGAGCTAAGAATCAAGAACAACAAGCAAAGAAAATAGTTCTAAAATCAGCTGACTGCAATTTTGGAACACTATTATCAGTTCATATTAGAACGATCTGGCCTTTGAAGCCAACCAGTGAAAACAACTCAGTTTGGAAACCAGATCTACATTGCATTATATTGTCCCAAAATTTTAATCAACTGACTTATCTCCTTTGCTTCTTGTTGATAATTTTACACCCCTACTAAAGAATTTTTGCCTGCTAATTGCATGGTTAATCTCAGTTAATCATATGCAAAACCTTGCCACATTTAGTGTGCAGAACAAATTGCCTGAAGCAGATATCCATAATCAGTGCCACTGTATTCCCTCTATGCTTTGCTAGGAGTCAAATATGATTGAAACCTGCAGGTTGCTTTCCCCAGTTACCTATTTTAAACCTTTCAATACCAACCACCAGCCTAAGACTGCCTCTGGTTCTATGATACAAAACTGTCTTTTTTAAAGTGTTCTTATATAAGTTTGAATCTGCTATCATAATTTTATGCAAATATGTATTGTCACTTTGTCCCATACACCAACTTAATAATATCATGTGCTTTGCTCAGTGTATAAACAACAATATATATTAGATGAACTGAGAGAACTTCTATGTTTCTACCTGTCACGTCTTCATATTTCACCTTGCTGTCTTAAAAATGGTTGAATATACAAGATAATTGAGTCATAGAGTTAGTATACCAGAAATGAAATACTTGTTGGTTACATGATGAAAATTCAAAACAGAAACTTTAATATGTGGATCACTAACAACTTGAACAACTATTAGATCTATGATACTTTGTCAAGCCACAAACCACACTTATTAGACAAAGTTATTGTTTATTAAGTACAAACACTTCTCAAGCAATATCTTGTCTTTTTTAATCTCACTCAAAACCTTGCTCAACAGTAAATGGAATAACATCAATCACATAAAATATTGTTATATTCAGCTAAATACAAGCATGATGTACATGCAGTTCTATGCGTGTTAAGAACATTTCTATTCAGTACCACATTTCCTAAACACATACAACCCTACCATTGATACAATACTAATCAGCACCTATGACCCTGTCTTTTGTTCTGAGTAAATTATTTTGCCCCCAGTCTTTTTTCTTACATGATATAATTTCAGCTGCAATAAGATTTTAGCTTTGATAATGAAACCAGCTTGTTTTCATTTTCATGTTAGCTGGAGGCAATGTTTTATAATAGAAGTATACTGTGTACCTGCTTGGATTGGTTATAATTTAAGAAAAATGCAAAGAATTTTTAGAATTAGAAGACTACTGTTAGACTTCTTTAAAAATATAGATTTTATTTTTGTTTTCTCCTGATCTGGTATATCACGGTTATAACTGGAAATAAAATTACTTATGCTATATTTTAAAATTGGATATTGACCTCATGAAGATCAAATCACTTGTCAAACAGGTAGAATTGCTAAACAATTCTTTTTTAACAGACTTCTTTTTACATCACCCAAGTGTAACAAATGCTTTACTTTTCTTAACTGTTAAGTGGGAGGAGAATTTGTTATTTTTGTCAGTCAAGCAGACTAGAGAAAAGAGATTTGTGTTTTTGTTCAGGTGTGTAGTACAGGACTGTAGTAAGATTTGAGCATATCTTTTTGAAACTATTCTCCCTTTCTCTCTCTCTCTCTCTCTCTCTCTCTCTCATAATCTCCTGGGTATCTTTTTATTTACACAATTTAAAATCCTGATTTCTTTACAAAATTATCTAGAAGACTTACATTATTGAATGCATTAAACATTTTTTTTTATTAGTCATTGACCAATCTTCCTAAGAGTAAATGTTTACAAAATAATTTCAAAGACATTTAAATTTTTTCAAAGTGATTTAAACTGATGTATCATTTTATCAAAAACAATATTAATACACAAGTAAACCCCTCAGGATAGAAGTTTTCTATTCTGTAGATTTATTGTTGTATAGTGAATTATCAGTTTATCTGATAAATATACTAATGAATCGAAATGGACTGGAAATCCCAAGTTCATTATTATTATATGTTTGACTTTTGCTTTATAGTTGTACAATTTGGCTCCAAGTCTCACACAGAGACCTCAAGAGACAAGTTACAAGTTCAAGTTGCTGTTATACCTAGGGTGTCATATATTTGGTTTTGCACATCGTATTGTTCTAGAGAATGTTTAAGAAACCATAAGAAAATTATAAGTTTGTTTTAAAATTTGAGATTACATAGACAGTATTTTATGTAGGATATGGGCAGTTCTTATGAGCACTATCCTTTGAATTTCTGCTATTTTAGGGTTTGTTGGTATCTGAACTAGGTAGGAATTGCCCCCTTTTGTTATCATTCCTAGGGCACCTATGACAACAGGTATTGTTTTAGTCTTGAGGTTCAACATTTTGCCAATTTCTATTTCAAGATCATTATACTTGCTCAGTTTTTGGTAGGTCTTGACAGATACATTTATGTCAGTTGGGACAGTTATATCAATGAGGAGGCATGATTTTTGTCTGAAGTCTTTCAATATAATGTCTGACCTATTCGCATCTATCTTTCTGTTAGTTTGAACAGTGAAGTTCCAGAGGAGTCAGATATGATCATTTTTAAGCCCATTACTATGTTCTGTGTTCAAATTCTGCTGAGATCGACTTTATCTTTCATCCTTTTGGGGATGATAAATTAAGTACCATCCCCACACTCTTTCTTCCTGTTTCTGTTGTGCCTGTAATTCAAAGGGTCAGCCTCGTCATGCTGAATATCCCTGAGAACTATGTTAAGGGTACACGTGTCTGTGGAGTGCTCAGCCACTTGCACGTTAATTTCACGAGCAGGCTGTTCCGTTGATCAGATCAACTGGAACCCTCGACGTCGTAAGCGATGGAGTGCCAACAACAACAACACAGTTCACTGTGTTGTCCTTTCTCTTTTGAGAAATAGTTTGTGATTTGGGATGATATTTGGCTGCTGTTTTCAGTAGGTTAAGTGACTGCATATAGGTTTCTTTGTTGGTTTGTGCAATTAGTTAATTCGTATAGCAAACCTAAATACTATACTAAAAGTCTACTGGTTATTTATCCCACTATCCTATCATTTGCTGATTAGTAATGTTTAAGTTGCTAGTTAAACGTAACAAAGTTCAATTGTAGCATAGTTAACCCAATTTCCTTCTTTTCTCTTTGTATTATCATCATTATTAATAGTCATCTACATGGCATCTGGTTGTTAGTACAATTAGACCTGTTTCTACCAATACACCGAGTTTACTCTTCTATCCAAGACAAATGCTATTGTTTTATGTCTGAAGTAAGGTAGGGAGGAAACAACAACCAAAATAAAAACAAAAAAAAAAAAGATTATTTTCATTGTGCTGCAAGTTTTGTGTTAATTACTTGAACTGGTTGTTTTTGCTTCAGGATTTTGTTAAATTACTCATTATTCTGTGAACAGTAGAAGTTTAATCTTTGCTAGTGTGTGTGTGTTGGTGTGTGTGCTCTTGTGTGTTTCATAAATTTCATTTTATTAATTTAAATATCTAATGGATCATAAACATTACGTGTTTGTGTGTGAGACTGGTTATGTGTGAGACTGCGGTTATGTGTGTATGTGTGTTTGTGTGCATATGTGCTGTTGTTTTTATGGTTTCAAACTTTACAAGCAATTTCTCTTTGGTAGCTATATAATTGATCTCTCTTAAAATAACTCTTTTATCGACCCCCCTCTCCATCCTTTCCTTTTATAAAACTGCCTTAGAACATATTCATGGTCGGTGGATAGTTCTCATCAATACTTGTATTACATTACACTGCATCATTTATAACTGAAAGATATCTCTGTTTTATTGCGTTTCCATCTGGAAACTACCGACTCTATTAATTAAGATGTGAAAATGAAATAAAACTGTTATAATTTTCTGAGTTAATGTTGAGTTTTGTGTTTTATTTTTTGTCACTAGTCATGCAGACTATATATCAATAGAGGAAGGATGAAATGGGAAAGTTGTGACATTCATGCTTTTCTCAAGGACATACTAGCAGTACCAGTAAAGTGCTTGGCATTGACCAGGGAACTTCTATGTAGTTTCCCGACTTGTTAGAATTGGCTGTTGAACTTCTTAAATCCCACCCTGTCATCTCAGAAATGATGGCCATTTTGAACTCTGTGAAGATACTGAAAATAATAATAATAATAATAATAATAATAATAATAATAATAATAATAATAATCATAATATAAAAGATGGGCTACAGCAAATATTTCTGCTCAATACCACAGATTTGCTTGTCAGTTGTTTGACCGTAACCAGTTGAGGATGAAAGCTAAGTTGATCTTGGCAGTATTTGAACACAGAATATGAGGGGCTGGAAGAAATGCTGCTAACCAGTTTGTCCAATGCACTAATAATCCTGCTGGCTCACAGCCTTGCCAACCAACAATAATTATTGTAATCATAAGCTTGTTATCTACTGTTTGCTTTCTGATATTTATAAAGTTTTGGGTATCAGATTGAAAATAATACTTGTGTCATGATCTTTGATAAAGGTTCTGATAAAATAAGTTTTGGTCACAGTTTAATTGAATTTATATTTAAAAATGGCTGCAGCAAGGTTAAAAGAATAGTTAAAAATTTAATTTTAATTGTGGATTATCACATTTCAGTTTGAAGAGTGAAAATTTGTACTGCAGCTGATAGCCAACTTTCATGTTTCTGAATACATTTTACAGGCTGTGGTGGTATTGAGATTTTGGGACTATAGTTTGCTTGAAACCTTGGTCATTCTTTGAAAACACCTAGATTAATTGTCTACATGATGAATTAAAATGAAGGTTTTAGGAAAGAAAAACTGTAGAAATTTTTTCCCCCATCCTTGATGTTGAGTAGCTTAGTGAATGAATCATTGATGTTGATTCTTACTCGGGTGGGTCATGTTTTCTCAAATTTGGTTTATAGCTTATTTCATCCTTGTCTGTCTTATTTTTTCTGTCAATTAAGATCTCTCGGAGTGGTTGGCGTTAGGAAGGGCACCCAGCTGTAGAAACTTTGCCAGATCAGATTGAGCCTGGTGCAGCCTCTGGCTCACCAGTCCTCAGTCAAACCATCCAACCCATGCCAGCATGGAAAGCGGACGTTAAATGATGATGATGATGTGCATTAACTAACTTGACTGTTACCAAGAAAACTGTCCTAATACTGATGCAAAGCACTCCCCCCCCCCAAAAGTTAACACATACGCATGAATAACCGAGGAAATAGTTTAACCAATGCGTCTAATAATATAATAATGTTTCTTATTTAGGCACAAGGCCAGCAATATTGAAGGGTGAAAGTTTTGTTGTCAATAAACTGACCATGTAGCAGGTATTAGATTATGTTACCTATAACTCTTAGCTGTGACATGACTACCTCTTTAGTGTTGGTGCCACAAGAAAACACACACACACACACACACTCAGTACACTCTGTAAAATGGTTGGTGTTAGGAAGGTGGAGTGGGTAGGGGGTGTAGCTATAGAAACTAAGCCAGCAATAAAATTCATGAGAGAGATATGGTCCTTTGATGCTGTTTTGGTAAATAGCACTCTCAAATATCTACTGACGTTGACTGTGCAGCCTGTCTAACCCATGTCAGCAAAAGATGTGGATGTAAAATGATATATGTATGTGTCTGTCTATATGCAAGAAAATTAACATTTTTCAGCGAATTATACTTTTTGCTCTTAAATAGAAAAAGATCTATAAATAACATTTTTGGTGCATATAAATAATTTTGGCATTATAGGATTAACAGGTATTGTTCAGTTTCAGGTCAACTCTGATCCACTAGACATGTGGTCAAAAGATTTCAGCTGTGACTATCTTGTATTTTTTTTTTTTATAGAGATACCTAGGAGTGCATTATTTAATACATCCTTTCTAATTTTAAGATGGCAGGGTGTTGAATGACTGACTACATCTTTGGTTAGCAGTTGTTTGATGGCAAAGATATTAATCAAGAATATGAGTGTATAGCTTAATTATATTCACTGAAGTAGTTCTCTTTTCGTTGGACATATATGTCTAGCTACTCATAATAAAAGTGTCTGTTTTGTTGATTCTGAAATTAATAGTGAAGGCAGTTCAGTTTTATCTATTTAACATTAGTTGTTAAAAACGATTGTTTTCCAGTTTACATTACATTGTCAAATATAACCAGTGAAAACCTAAAAAGAAAATTCTAATATATTATTCTAATTATATAACTTACCAACACTTTGCAAAGGGACATTTTTACAAAAATATTACTTATAAATTTATCAGTTCAAATATGCTTCAGACATATTTGAACCCATAAGAAAGCCATTCACTGTATTTTTGTCATGGAGAAAACTTCTTGCTGTAGACACACAGGTGTAAACACACCAAGTTAGCTTGATGTGCCCATAGCTAGATTGATGCATCTGAAGGGGGAGGACTACAAACTGACAATGAAATACCAAGTCTCTTATTATATCCTATTGGGTAATGGAATGAAAGAGACTTAGTATCAAATTTAATACCTTACAACGCTCTTCTTGCTACTACTGTATACGTTGTGGCTATTTAATCTTAAAAAAATCAAATTGACTATTAACCACTGTAAACCCACCTGATTATCCGTACCCCTCAATCTAACAGGTCATTACCTTTGCTCCTCAGTTTTAGAAAAAAAAAACACCAGTATGAAACTTTTCCTTATTTCTAACAAAGCTATGTTGTACTTTCCTGTAGTCTTATCTCTGTTACTAATTATTTACTATTGTAAAGTTGCAGTAAAAGATTGTAGTTGGCTCCATAATGGATCTAAAATGCTTAAGCCACTTAAGCCTATGATTGTGTTTAAGCTTATAATTGTGAAAAATTATCTGGATAAATTAAAGTTCTGCTCAATATCATCTTAAACTAACTAGATTTATTGCTGAATCACTAATGCCAGCTTAAGTTATTTTTTTATGTTTTTAAAGGATTTTGATTGGATGAACTATAATGGCTTCAGTTCTTAGATTATGTCAGTCATAAAGGTGTCACAGTAGGTTCATAGTTTTCAACTATTTGCAAGCTATTATCTTCCTCTGGTCATTCAACTGAAAGGAAGTCCAGATCAGGTACATTGTCTCTAGTTTCCTTGGTGTTAAGCTGAAGAAATAAATCTTCCCCTGGATAGGCTTCTTTGAATTGAACCTGGCTATGCAGGACTTAATTATTTCCAGGACCTTAATTTAGGCAGCAGAGTGGAAAGAAGTAAGGGAGTATCACATGTCTCTCATTGCTGACAACCCCCAAAACCATGATAACTGCAGGAAATTTTGTATGTGTAACACTTGGAACTTCAGAAGAGTCTGCACATAACCATCTGTCATTTCTTCTGTTAACTTTTTGATCTTGGTCAAAGTTTTTCTCGTTTGAGAAAAACCACTGCTGGATTTTTCAGTTTGTTTAAGAGCCTTTTAGATCTGATATAGTGATTTTCTTTTGCTTTTTCTGACAAAGTGACCTTTCTTCATCATATAAGACTTATATTTGATGTCTTCGTAGACAACATTTCTGACTGTTCCTTCTGACACATGGAGATCTTTTGCAATTGATCTCATGGACTTTCTGGGTTTGTAATCAATGGTCTGTTGAACTTGCTGGATAAATTCAGGTGTTCTGATGGTTTCATAGCATTTAGAATGCTTTTTATGCTTTGATACTGGTGATACATTTCCATCTCCAGTTTCTAACTCCTTACGAACTTTGTAGATGAAAGTTCTGACAATTTTTAAAAATTGAGATATTTCTAAATCGCTATGCTCAGCCTTTATAACCACAATAACAGCATGCCTCTTCATTTCTTGAGTAAGCTGAAGGTTTGCCATTATTATTTTCTGAAACAAGATTATACAGAGTTAGCAAAAAATGCAGCAATGACCCCAAAAAAGGTATGTCCTCAAATACCTTACGCACCCTGTACTTTGGATGTAGTGTGTGTTTTTGAGTTAGAAGTAACCTGTGAATTGGTCAGATTTAACTGAAGACAATTCTTTCCCCTTATAGTGCTAATAGAAGTCATAAATATCTTTCTTTTAGTGTCTCTACATTTGTGCAAGAGTGAAATAGCTGAATAGAATGGACAACCCTTGGAAAGGTTTTGATTTCAAAACTATCACCAGTATTTTGTTGTGGATTTGGGAAGTCCACTTCTAAAGAATAAATATCAGATCATTAGGGAGTGTTATTATAGACTGACATCCTTCCTATCCTATTAAAGAGATTCGTCTCTCATCTGTATAAGCACCAGCATTTAAAAGCTTAGAGGACATTGACATATTTTTCATCTGTAAATTCATGCCTAACAAATAAATCAATATTGTGGTCCCTAGATAACAAGATCTTCATGTTTCAACTGAATTGTATGTTTTAGCTTTCAGTGTACAACTCTGGTGGTTCTGTCGAAAGCATTTCAAAGAAACATCAGCTTCAATTGGATTTGTGTTTAATCTAATGAATAACATGACATTTTATCTCCTTTGTGTCTAAAAGTCTCATTCCATCTTCCAAATTATATTACCAAAATCTCTGAAGGAGCAAATTAAATGATTCCATTATCAAAGAGAATGAATTATCTTCCATTCAATTGTTTTACTTTACATCTGCTGATTTAAGTGTTCACCATTGTTAATATTCATTTGGGGCAGATACAATGACCATATTTAAATCCCTTACAAATAACTCTGCTTTTATTTAGAATGAAAACTATTCCAAAATCAAAATTCTTTGTTTTGCAAACAACTTTAGCTGAATTTAGAAAATCTTGAATTACAACAAATCATGTGTTTTATTAACTGAAAATTATCAATCTTTAAAATCATTGAATGTAAAATGGTCACAGATCAACACTTTCATATGGATAAGAAATATTAAAGTGTATTTATTGGTCAGTGTCAAAACAGTTAAAGCCTTTCACTTGTAACATCTTAGATATTATTTACTTAATATGAAGCATTGTGAAATAGAATAATAATGTTTAACAAAGCCTCTATAATGCAAGTTTGAAATTAAAGAGAAAACAGAAACAAAACGAAAACCAAACAAAAACAGTGGTTTGTTTATACTTTTTGTTATTTCCTTTGCATTTCGATGTTTCAGATTTTGAAATCCTTTGTCAAACAATCAAAATAAATATATAAATATAAAAGAAATAAACTATTCTTGTTTTGCTTCTGTTTTACATTTAATAATAATAATAATAATAATGATAATGTTTTCTTCATCAAATATACTCAGTGTAAGCATATTTATGATAGATATAAATGAAGTTCTTTCTGATTTCTACTTCATATTGGCTTTCTCTACAAATTAAGTATTTTTGGTCAAATTGATTACAATATTTTGCATCCAGATGGCAATTCAAACCACATTGTTTTAACATACTGGAACTAATTATGTCCTAGAAACATAATGTTGAGTTGCCACACACTTTTGATAATGCTTATTGCTACATGATAACACATCTTCCAAACAAACAGCTGTTTTCATTTGTAGTCTTGGCTTAGTTGCTTATATCAGTGAAACAAAATCAGAATGCTGTTCTGAGAATGTACATATGTATTATCCAGTTCAACATCTGACCCTAATTCTTGCCTTTTGTGTTGCATAATCACATTGTGTATGTAATTATACCTACTGACCTATTCTCTACTCTGCCTCCCCCTCTCTCAAACATTAGTGATATCTCTGTCACTAATCTGAGTTTCACCCATGTTTTTCAGGCAGCGATTATTTTCAATACTCTATTGCACCAACATACACACATGCGTGTGTGCATATTGGTATAGTTAAATACAGCTACCATGCCAGTTTACCGAACTGAGGTGGCTGCTTAGATAATATGCTGCAACTAAAATACCAGCCGACCTCTGAGAATTTTAGCAAGCACTGCCAACCTGTCCTTTGACAGTCAGTGGATGCATTTCCTTTGGCAATGTTTATTATTAATAGGATAATAACTCCGCTGGGAGTGTTATCACTGTGACCTTTTTAATTAAAGATAAAATTATTTTAAAGAATGTAGAAGTATCAGTTGTTAAATTAGCCACTTTTGACCATAGATTTCTTGAAATGCAGTAAAAGATAGGCACTTTTCCTTGTCTTTCATGTGTCTTCGCATATGGTGTGAATAACATCAATATAGTTATTGGTTATACCAGCATTATCTTGTCATTTTAGAGCAGGCAATCTTTTTCAAGAAGTGGGCTGCATAAATTCAAGGTGATTTTTTCCCCATTAATCATGCCAATCAGAGAGCCTCACAAGCTGCAGGTTGCCCATGAGTGTTTTAGAGCTTGCAGAATCATAGTGTAAAGATTGTATGTCAGCCTGTACTCTTACCATAGTTTCTTCCATCCAACATTTGTAGCCATCTAAACATTAAGTGGCTATTTTTGTCAGTGTTTTGTTGTTTAGCCCCAGGTCAGACCTGACTGAGAAAATTTATATTCAAAAGGTGTTTGTGACCATCATATTCTTTTATTGGACATTGTCCTTCTAGGATGACAGTATCTAATGTCTCTCACAGTGAAATTTGGCTGTTATTCTTTGCAGATTGAGCAACTACATGATGATTTGTTTGTTTGTTTGTTTGTTTACCTAAGTATTTACTCAGATACCTAAGAGATTCTTGAAGGTAGAAAGCCCAAGTTTCTCATCAGTTATTACTGAACAAAGTAAATTATATTTTTCAGAGAAGTGGGGGAGAAAAAAACAAACCTTTTGTTTTTGAAACAAATTTATTTATATCAACTACTTAGACCAGCACTGTTTTTTGAGTTTTTATATGCTGGTGAAACCATGGTATATCTGGAAAGAAATCATTTACATGAAAAATGAAATGCCAAAGGAATGTGTTTACACATAAATGTATTGATATTAGTAACTATAATAATAGTGATTGCAGGTTCATTGTCTTCAACTGAAAACACTAAAATTTGAAAGCATTTTGAGTGAGAGAAGCATCACAAATAATTTTCAGAAAGTGCTTGGAAGGCTTTTCAGCCTTGTGCTGCTGTTCTGATCCATGTGACCACCTGTCAGTTGCTTTAACAGTAACCTCACCTACTCTGAGTTGGGCTACCCAACCCAGTCAAGTTGGTGCCAGTTTATATTTAGTAGCTATCGTAGCAGAACCTTCAGGTATGCAATACTTGCATATGTTTTGTGCAGTATTCTGTGATGAAAAGGTGTGAAGATATTCTTATGGGTAACCGAGAGGAGGTGGAAGCATTTTATGCTTAACAATACCACAGGGAGTCAAATTGTTGAAAAGTCTTAACAGCAATGTCTGAAGTGTCTGACTGAGGTGTTTGGTTTTGGAACAACCACTTCATCTAACCCTAAAAAGCAAAAAGGACAAACTAGTGAAGCTCTATGCTGAAAGCAAGGGACAGAATTAATGAAAAATAAAAACAAAACATTGCATAGAACTAAATATAAAGATCTTGATTGTGTGTTGATGGAGTTGATCTATCAGTTTTGGAGTAAAAGTATGCCCCTTAAAAGACTGATGATAAGTAAAGACTTAGAGACATGATAGATGCAAATATGCAATCACTTTTGAATCCAAAATACACCCGTTTTCAAGTATTCCATATGAAGGATTAACTTGTAGAAAATACATTCAGATATTGATCACATATGTAGAGAACACAATTCCTTTTGTTTTCATTTGGTTTTGGGTCAAATTATTTTGCAATAACTGAACGTGTTGTACGAACTAGATATGAATAAAATTGATATTGAAGCTATACTTCACTGTTTCATGTGTATTTTGTATACATTTTTGATATAATTTTATAACAACAATACTGATAGCCCTGGTTGAACTGTAACATTCGTAATACTAATGGTGTTTACTACTAATAATGAATAAGGCGAGATACAACAGTAAGTTTGTTTACTCTCAGGTTAGCTCTGATGAAGATTTATGATCAAAAGTGCTCTTGATGTGACCATCCCATTGTACTTTCAGATATATCTCTGACTATATTACCAGACATGTCCTTTTTTTCTAAAGATGGCTGTGTTAGTGATTTGAGTGAAATTTGGTTGCTATATTTAACAGGTTGAGCAATTGCACAGAGATTCTCTTGTTGACTCATAGGCAGCAACTGGATTTTGGTTTCAATGTTAGGAGTTAAATCTGGATACTTAATTAGAAAGATGGTCATGCTTAAAGCAGAATACACAATACTAGTTTATGCATTTATACATCAATCTAAGTTGCTTTACAAACACCATAGACTTATTCAGCTTTAGCTTATGTATTAACCAGCAAGTATTAATAGACAACACTTCTAATTCAACACCAACTGTAACAGATCTGTGGTGTATGCTATTATCTTAGAATAAATGCCAGTCATTTCTCAGTTGTATTCTCACTTTTTTATTTTATCTAACATGCAATGAATATACATGTAGTTAGATGGTGTTTAGCTTCAAATTACTTTAATATTTTAACTTGTATTTATCTAACCTATTTGTTAATAATTCTGAAAATAATCATGTCTCTCTATAAAGATTAGCCTTTTCTTTCTTTTTTTTAATTCATATATCTCCTTATTATAGGTTAATAATAAAAATAAAGAAAAAATGGTAGAATTTAGGGGAGAGTTTACAAAAGCGTTTGGCTGTAGGATCATAACATTTGCAACTTGATTCAGAGCTATGAATAAAAATACTGTTGTGTGGGTGGTTTTCTACATGTCATTTGCAGAAGAGAATTGCACAGTGGGAAATTCTCAAGAAGCTCATATAACTGATTAAAGAGTCTAATTTATTTAATCTGAAACACTTGATGAGCAAGGTAGTAAAAGTTTTGTATTGTAGTTACTCAACTTGCTGAACATAACCGTAGAATCTTCTTTAAAAGCCTCCTTACCACATCAAAAACAAACTACATTTGACAATAATCTAAAACTTAGAACAAGTTATAGTGATGACAAGTTACAATACTGGTCTAACCACGAATTAGCAAAGGAAAACTACACTTTAAGAAAGTAGCGGTGGTCTTTGTTGGTAAAAAGCAGTAAATAGAATTTGTTAGATAAGACTATGAGAAGAAGTGTGTTCTAATATTTTGGCATCTTTGTTATTTTAATTCAGCTCAGATCTTTATTTTCGCAGATATTTTATTTATATCAGTTCTTGACTAGCACTTATTTTATTTACCTCAGAAACTTGAAAGGTTGACTTGAGTGGGTTTGAACTCAGAATTTGAAAAAGGACATAACCTAATAGCACGAGTTATTTATCTGACACTCTTCTGTTTCTGCCATCTACTATTCTGAACTATTACTATACTGAATTAAGTTGCTAATAGTTTTTTAGTTGTATTCATACAGGAGAGAAACCATAGCTCCCCAACTCTGTTGTTTGTGTATTTTTTGTTTTGTTGGTGTCCCTTCTGTAGTTTTAAACTGAAGTAAAATCATCATTTTAACATCTATTTTCCATGTTCACAGGGGTTTGATTAAATACATAAAAAACACTCACAGTGGAGACTGCTTATTATAATCATGGCTAATGTTATCATATGACTATCGTTACCAACCAATTATCATTGTCTAAAATGCCCCATTTGAGAGTGGTCATAATAAGCAGCTTCCACTCTGTGTATGTTCGCACATGCGCGCGCGCACACACACACACACACACACACTTTCTCTCTCTCTCTCTCATCAAATTGTTTAGCTTCCATGATGATTTGGCATATAGAGAAAGAAAATGGAGTTACACACTGTAGTTCAGTTAACTGCATAATTTATTTTGCTTAAATGGTCACCAAGTACATAAATGTCACATATTTCCTAGTTCTTCATATTGATAAATCTAAGGCCTTCCTGCATGATACTAAAAACTATCAGGGCTTTGTTTCATGGAAAAGATAATTAGAAATTTCCTAGTGCATCCTTTAAGTATTGGTGTGTCACTCAGTAAGACAATCCCTAATAGCTTATGGCTTTGTTAAAATTACAAAATATTTTATGGTTTTTTTTTTTTTGTATTATACTATTATACTCTTTTTACTCTTTTACTCTTTTACTTGTTTCAGTCTTTTGACTGTGGCCATGCTAGAGCACCGCCTTTAGTCAAGCAAATCGACCCCAGAACTTATTCTTTGGAAGCCTAGTACTTATTCTATCTGTCTCTTTTGCCGAGCCGCTAAGTTATGGGGACGTAAACACACCAGCATCGGTTGTCAAGCGATGTTGCGGGGACAAACACAGACAC
>NC_068990.1:84139640-84151974 GCF_001194135.2 Octopus bimaculoides | reverse complement strand
ATATATATATATATATATATATATATATATAATAAAGTTTCAGGCCTTCTGAACTCCATTGTCTGTTTTGGCATGCTTTCTATGGCTGGATGCCCTTCCTAATGCCAACCACTTTACTAAGTGTAATGGGTGCTTTTTTATGTGGCACTAGCACTGGTGCTTTTTACATGGCACTGGCATCATTGGAGAGAAAGAGTGGAAACATGAGTAGTGGCTTTGTGCCAGGTGAGAGGTTGAGATAGGTGTCTTACTGTAGAAGAGATACTTGGCTACCCCTGTAGGAAAAGAGAGGAGAAAATGGAGATATAGAGACAGTCAGAGAGAAATGGTATTGGAGATGCATCAGGACCTGACCTCAGGTAGCAGTGGGGGGAAAGTATAAGTGGTACAGAAGGAATAGAGGGGGGATGTTTAGAGATGGAAAAGATGTAACTAGTAAGGGATGGTGATAGAAATTGGAGTGGCTGGAGTATGGTAGATATGTGAGGGTATGGAGAGTGTACAGACAGGCATGTGAGGGAAGAGAGGAGGAGCCTGCTGTAGGGAGTGATCATGAATAGGATGCAGGTATGTTGAAAAGATGGGTTTGCAGGGGAGTTTTGACAGAGCAAAGAACATGTGTAAAGGGTGGGATTGCCTGACACAATTTTACTTAGCTTGACCTGTCTCCTCAAGTACAGTGGATTGCCAGAAGTCTCAGTCCATTGTTATCTCCTCTGCGAGGCTCAACGTCTGAAGATTGTTTCTCATCACTTTGTCCCACATCTTCCTGGGTCTACCTCTTCTACAGGTTCCCTCCACAATTAAGGATTGGCACTTATGCATGTGTTCTCATCCATACACATCACATGTCCATACCAGTGCAGTCTTTTGTCTTGCACACAACATCTGATTCCTTTTATATCCAATTTTTTTCCTTGAAGCACTTTCACTTTGTAATTGTTCAAATGCACACTTCCACAGCACATCAAGCTGAGCATGCTGGCTTTATTTCTTTCAAACCTTCACATGTCCTCTGCAGTCACAGTCCATGTTTCACTGCCATGTAGCATAGCTGTCTGAACACAGGCATTATACTCTGAGGGAGAGGCTGTTTGTTATCAACAACAGTAGTAGCTCTCTGAACTTTGCCTAGCCCATTCTTATTCTAGTAACTATGCTTTCGTAGTATCCTCCTCCACTGTTAAATTGGTTGCCTAGGTAGCAGAAGCTATCTACTACTACTAAGGACTCCCTCCCTTGGACGTTTGAGGAAGTTTGTTTCGTGTACATTCTTAGTGAACACACCTGCCACACACTGAGACTACTTTCTCTGTTAACTATCCTGTGATACTGCTGCACCTCTTACGCTGCACTGGGTACGCTGTATGGAATTTTAACCTAGCTTGCACTGTATGGAATGGTAGCTGCAAATAAACTGAATTCCAGCAAATAAAAGGAAATGTAATTGATTAGCAAGTGTTACAAGTTAGTGTTAATGATATAGATATGTGGTTCATGTGTGTGTTGTACTTTCTTGATGTTGAAAGATATTGGCTGTACTGGGAAACAACTATACAAATAGAATATTAAGACGTATGGAATAATATGTGGTGTGCATAAAGTGTTCCTTATCTTGAATGATTTCAAAAATGTTGATGATAAAAGTAAGCTGGCTTGATAAACCTGTATCAAATTGTAATTGACAAGGTGTGAAATATCAGCTACAGAAATAAGCTTTTCTTTCAAAAGGAAATGGTAAGAAAGAAAAGGTCTTCATAAGCAGATTCTTGGCTAGTTTATCTCTTGATAAGCTTGAAAAAGTGATTGGCTGAGTTGGCTGGATGAAGCACTTGAGAAGCCATCAGTTCAGATCCTGTTTATGGCTTGATATTGTCTTGATAGCCACTTAACTCTCAATAGACAAATCCACCTGCATTGAGGATGGTATACTTTACAGCTGTCAAGAACATAAGCTTTATAGAATTAACAGTAATTTGTCAAGTGCCAAGTTCAATTCCATGGCATAGGAGTGACTACCAGTGTTGTTTCCAAGAGAAAACTTATGTCTAGAGGGAGTTATATTTGTATTGAGGAGTGACAGACATTTTTCAACAATAGTTAACTCTACCAAACCAAAGGCAAAAGAGGTAACTACAAAAAACAAATCAAATCAATTGATGTATCAAAGTCTAAATTAAGACTGGAAATAGGTGGACAATTTCAGACCTGTTTTGGTCTTACCAGTCCTCCTCAGCATTGTAATTCAATTGTCTTCCTGATTGATGGTAAAAAAAGAATACAAATGCACATACAGGGATTGTTCATAAGCTTCTGTGAAAAGAATACTTTGGAGTGGTTTCCTATTAGTGGCTGAGAAAAGGCCTTCTTAGACACACAGCTAGGCCTTCTATCCCAATAATTATTGGTTTAAGATTTTCTCTGCCAGAGTAAATACTGGTTTAGGTTCTTGTCTAGTGTTTTTTTGTAGAGTGTATAGTCAACTCAATCAATTGCATATGATTGATACTTATTTGATCAATCCTTGGGGAATAACAGAATTTTCACTTCAGATTTTTGAATGATGAAATGAAGAAATAAATATCGTAATGCATTTAGTTTCATTCTCTTTTGTCTCAGCCACATCTGAACTATTTGTTTAAAAAAAACAAATAAACAAACAAACAAAAAAATTAAAGATTTCCCTTAAAGGTAAAGTTGAGCATGAATAGATTTTATGTCAGAAACTCGAGAAGGCATTCCTAATTATCTTTTCCTAAGGTTATCTATTTCTCTATCCTATGGTTTCACCCAGTGGAATCACACGAACACAAATATTATGGAAAATTAGAATAATAATACTGGTAATTTCAGTGTTAACAAAACTCAGCTGCCCTTTTTAGAAATGTTTTAATCATTCTTAAGTATAGTGCTATACAAGGGAACAGGAAACACATCATGGACTATTGACCTTGTGGATAGTATGCTTATCTGATTCACATGTCTCTTTATTTCAGTAATTTCAAAAACCCCCTTATAGTACTGTTTAGGCTGAAAAGCCAATCTATCTGGGTTTAAAAATCTCAAAGGCACTCCTACAACTCCATATGGAGACGAGAGAGCAACGCATTGTGTACCTTGGTTTTGTTAACGATAGCATATTTCCTTGTTGTCCCTTTTGTATTTGAGTATTTCTCCATATAATGCTTCTTTTTACTGATTATATCTTGTAATTTAAATCTGAAAATTTATTTAAATTCTAAAACTTAGGTTTATGTTTCAAATCTGTTATCATTTCATGAGTGTTTGTGGAGCATGTATGTGACCTTCACTGCTTCCTATTGATAGCATGATTTTGTGCGCCTCTTGTTACATTAACTTCGTATATCTTTAAAATATTGTGGCATCCCATGTGAGCTTCTATTGTTTATTACCTCATGCCAAATATTTGTTTGAGTTACTCTATCCTATGTCCCCTTCAAGACAATGAACTGGCAGAATCACTACAGCTTTGGTTAGAATATCTTGCAATATTTGTCCCATTTTATTGGACTCCGTTAAAACCCTACTGAGATCAGTTTTGCCTTTTCATCCATTCAGGGTCCAAATACCAGGCCAGTACTGAATTGATACTTCTTTGTTCCTCTCTGGATTCTTTCTTTTATTCAAAGCTTCAACCCTATCACATAGTGTCACATTGATTCAGTCTTTGCAGCAGATTGTATGTCTGTGGAATACTCAACCACTTGCAGGTTAATTTCACAAGTAGGAATCCAGTTGATCAAACACTGAGTGCCCATCACTAAATCCTTTACTAACATCTTAAAAAATATTTAACTCAGCATTTATCATTGTCTCTTTGCATCGCTTACAATAGTTCAATGCAGTTGTTTCTCTAGGAATCATCGGCTGCTGATTTTCATATCCTGGTGCTTTAATAACCCATTTTGTGTTCAACCCATCTGTCAGCTTCATATTACATATCCAGTGCATTATACTTAACAGCTGATGTAAGTGCTTGGGATTCTCTGCTACATATCAGTGCACTTAAAATACACCTTGCAAGTTCCTGTTCTGATGCCAATCTTGATGCTTTTAACATTTTAACAACTTTCTATGAAAGTCTTGCTGTTTTTCTTTTTTTTTTAATTTTCTTATTTTTTTTTTATATCTTTCTTTTCATTATCTCTCATTTAATCTCTACAGCTGTCTTCACCCACTCTCACCTTACACAAGGTTTGAACTAAATAAGGAGACTATCTATTACAAATATCAGCTGAATTTTCCTAAGGTCACACTAAGTTTTAAAAAGGAAGGACAAATTTGATAATATAGTCCTAGATACACTGTAATTAGAAAAAAAGATGTGGTTATAGCTGGAATGCTTTTTTATGATATATTCCTGCTTGACCAGGGTTAGCTTGGAGTTAAACAATAATTAGGGTTTCTTTCCTTTTCTTGAATCTGCTAACCATTAATCTATGTTGTAGGCTACATTTGATTGTGGAGATAGACTTTATGTTTATCATCATTTCTTTCCCTTTTGTTCCATTTAGAACAAAACCAATCTATCCCTCTCTATTTTTAGTCTGGCACTTTGGCCTTGCTATCTTCACTCTAATGATTTCCAATATTGGTAAATGGCTGTACATTTGAAGAGGGGCAATATATTAAATTGATCTTTCTTATGTTCCTGCTACTTATTTTATGAACCCCTGAAAAATGAAAGATCATGTTCCCTTGAAAAGAAATTACACATTGAATAATATAGTCTTATATATACTATGTCTGAAAAACATGGATGATGACAACTGGGATGTTTTGATCATACAGCTGTTCTGATTATTAGACTGCTATATCTAGCAAGTTGAGCACCCGCATAAAGGCTTCCTTATTGATATATCTAGTTCATCAACAAGCTATAAGTGTGCTCAAGAAGAGCTGATTGATGCTACCCAATAACTACTCCTTAAGCTTTAGACTAACACATTATGGGAGGAAAGTGAAGAGTTAAGTACACCAAAGAATATTTGTTTAAATCACGTCTAGTCATGCTGTGGAACGAATCTTTGGGACAAACACTAGTTTCTTGTGAAACCATCACAAGTATTGAAGTGATCATAATTTCTGATTGATTAATTATTGTCAGACTTTGGCTAATCTTGTCATTCTGCCAAGTGATCACGGCTTACAGCTACATTAAAAACATTCTGCTTAGCTTACAAGGTAGTTAAACTTACATATACAGTGTAGTTGAACAATTGTTAAAAATGGCCGCTGTATCAATGTAGCAGTTTTAGTTCTAGTGCTGCTGTTTTTGATATAATTTTTTTAAACAATTGTTAAACTAATATCACTATGTAAATTATTATGAATAAGCTGTAAGCTAAGTAGAATGTTTTTTTCAATAAAACTCTAAACTATCATTATTTGGCTAAGTAGCAGAATTAGGCAAATTCTGACTAGCATTAACAAACCAAGAACTGCTATAAGTTTGATATGCTGTGCTGCTGAAAAATTGGTCTATATTGCCAAGAATCATTCCATAGCATGCCTACATATGTTTTAAACATATATATTTGGGTGTTGTAAACTTTTTATTTAAGCTTTGTTAGCTTTTGAAGTTTCTATGTAGGTTATGTAAACTGTTACTTCAGCAGTAATATGAAAATATATACAAACCTCTGTAGTCTGAAGTGTAGAGTTGAGATTGTTTAAGTCTTAATCATAAGAATAATAAACCATCACTTATGAGTTGTCCACTAGTGAGAACTAAAAAATTTAACTGGATGAATACAATTTGTCCAAACTTAGCTATTACTTTTGAACCTATCTTGCTCAATTCTGTGAGGGGATTAAACTGTCTAGATGAGTGATTGTCAGCCATTTTCCCCTTTAAATGCTTCTGTTTGATCTTATAAAATTATCAGTGCCCCCTAACTAAAGTTATTTTATCGTTCACATAACATATCCTCTTCATTTTCTTATTGTTTAGCAGAATAATAAAATAGTCTACCGTTTTTCTTATGGAGAAGCAAACATTATCATTTAATATAAAACATAGTATAAAAGTTCAAATTCAGTTAAAGTTTAGTGTTTTGATTTGTATTTCTGAAAAGCCATCATCTATTTTGTCTTTAATGTGAAATATGGAATTGAAATATCATCTTCTATATTGCTTATAATGATTTTTCTTTTCATTTCTCCTTTTCCAGTTTCTCTGGATGCATGTTTTGAACAGTTAGTGAATTTAAGTTAAAATCTTCAGATTATGTATAAACATAGGCAAATAGAAAAACTGAAATGAAATACAAGTATGTTAAGATATACGAGGGTCAGCTGAAAAGTTCATAGGCTGCTCAAGATGCTCTCATGGAATGTGACCAAATAAGGATTATTTTTTAACACAGTGCCCCTTGTGGTCCACATGTTTCTTTCAGTAGTGTTGCAGTGCTTCAATCCCATTGGTGAAGAAGCTTCCGTCCTTTTGGTAAAAAAAATGTCATCAGAGCAGATATGATGTCATCATCACTGTGATACTGGTTCTCAGCAAAATGTTTTTTTCTTGGGGAACAGATGATAGTCAGATGGGGCCAAATCAGAGAAGAATAGTGGCGGGTGATTAAACAGTTCAAAACCACAATCATTCACAAAAGCCATTAAAAGCAAGGACTTGCATGCTCGATCATTGTCCTGACGAAACAAGATCCCTTTTGTCAGTTTTTCTGGGTGTTTGATCTTAGAGCCTTTTATATCTGCTTCAGCAAGTTGCCATAGTACTCTCCATTGATGGTATGGCCCTTTTGAATATAGTCAATAAACACAATGCCTTTTGCATTCCAAAAAAACTGAGGTCCTCATCTTCCCTGTAGATGAAATGACGTTGGCCTTCTTTGGTGCAGGTGAAGAGGGGTGTTTCTACTGTATGGACTGTTACTTTGTCTCTGGCTCAAAGTGACAAAGCCAACACTCATCCTGGTTTAGGAAACATTGAAGGAAACCAGCTTGATCTGCCTGAAACAATGTCAGATGTGATCAATCTGGTGTCAGGAGACATGGCACCCACCTAGCAGAAACCTTTATCATTCCAAGTTCATTGTACAGAATATTCTCAACTCTCTCACGAGATATGCTAATAGCATTGGCTATTTGATTTATATTCACTTGCCTGTCATTCATCACCATATGGTGAATGCGATCAATGTTTTCTTTGGTGGTGGCAATTGTATGATGTCTAGACCTTGGGTCATCCTCAAGACTTTCCATTCCTTTCCTAAATTCAGCTACCCTCTTTTGCATTGTTGATAAAGCTGGAATGTCATCCCCTAATGTAGCTACCATGCCAGCATGAATGTTCTTGGGAGCTAAACCTTTTTTCTGCAGGTACTTGATAATACCATGATGCTAATTTTTGTTGATTTTCAAGAAAAGTCGCTACGGATGTGTTCTTTGATGTCAGTTTACATGGAAAAAAATGTAGCAGTTATTAATAAGAATAGCTGAATTTAATGCATGCAAGATTTTGCAGCTCTAGCATCACTCCTTCATAGTTAGCAAATGAACTTTTCAGCCTACCCCATACCTCTGTTCACCAAGTTGGTCATGTTATGTAACGTTCAGACGTTTTTCATTGGGGAAGTTTAACCAAATGTTCTTCACCATTTCTGATTATAAACAGCTTTCAGTTGTTGGTTGGTGATGGGACCTGGCTAGTAGAATATTTTTCCTGCACAACAGATGTTGGTTTCATTTAGTTATTATTTTGTTTTAGATTTTGATACTAACGAAGTGTAAAAATATCTAATTACAAAATGTATAAACATACTTTTCAAAGCACTGTTCCATCTTTCTTGATACAGTCCAGGCTTCATTGCCTTTAAACACTCTCACTGCTCCATGCAAATACTCCATTCATTTTCTCCATTGCCCCACAGTGGGTGTTATTGAAAATTTGCAAAAAAAGCACAAAAAAAAAAAAGGAACGCTGGTCTAGACTGTAAAAATATTACCAGCTTATTCAAATTATGTATGTAACTCTTAAGTGCAGGAACTACATCCTGATTACACAAGTAACATTATACTCAGTGATAGGATGTTTATTGCATGAAAGTTAATTGAATTAAGTTGGCTCATAGTAAACAATCAAATTTGAATCCAAGATGAGTACTTAATGAGTATGGTGGGCTTTATATACTCTCATCTGTGATATTAACATTTTCAGTAGAGTTTTGAATTTTTAATTTTGCTCAGATTGATATAACATTCTGTTTCTTCAGCTATTTTACATGTAACACAGATAAGTGGGCTCTCTTGACCTCAGTGGTCTCTAAATCTAGATGATGGATTTGTATGTGTGTAAGGGTGTAAGGCTCTTTTATGTATTTGATGAATCTTGCATCACAAAGACAATATAAAAAAAGAGGTGAATGTGAGCAGCCTTTCACTTTTGATTTTGGTACTAAACTACTTGATGCAATAATTCATATTCAGCATAGCCAAAAGATGCATGCAATAGAAAGTCTGGGTTTTCTCTTTAGAGTCAATAAATAACTTATAGCTTAGAGAAGTTATTTTTATGTAAGCACAGGTAACCACAAATACACAAAGTATATGTGACTAGCTTAGTTATACAAAAATAACAAAGAGTAGTCTGCCAAATTATATGCACAATAGTTTCTCTTCAGATTTATAACCTCCTCTCTGGAATTCTTATGTTTACCATGTTAATCTAATCACCTACACTGTAAAGTAAATAACTTACTGTACTTATGTCTCTCTAACACAATTTCACTTTTTGTCTTCCCCGTATCCTATTAGGTTATAACCATTTCCCTTATGGGGATTCAAATAAGAAAATGTAGCATTTAAAAAACTCATTATTGCACTTTTATATCTTTGAGATGATATTTAGATGGCTTTTATTAACAAGGGCTTTCTAGATTGGCTTACATAAGGCCACGCATTTGTGAGCAGGAATATAGTCAATTGAATGACTGACCAGTGTATCTCTGGAATGATGTGAAAAAAGACAAACACATCTGTGTATCTAAAGTTGTCATTTATGATGGTTTACAATTTTCATTTACATTTTGGTTACTGAATTTCTATAGTAAAAGTGTTGTTGGGATACAGAGCAATCAGTATTTTGTTTACCTCACATATACCTGACATAGAGTCAACTGCTTGGCTTTTGTTTTTTTGATTAGAGATATCTGCAAGTTGGTAATTCTCCTTGTTGACATTGTCTTTCTTATAACCACAAGTCATTTTAGTTAAGTAAAATAGCCACAGCTGGATATCCAGCCATAAAAGCCATGCCAAAGCTGACTGTAGAGCTCGGCACAATCTTTTGATACTCCAGCTCCTGTCAAACCATCCAACCCATGCCAGCATGGATGGAGGACTTTGTATGCTGTCTCATGTCAGTGAGGAAAATGGTAATTAACTTTTATACTTTATGTATCTTTTCTTGGACAAACTGTGTTTCAAGTTGTATATTGTTTATGCACATCTAAGATGTGTTTTGGAAAAGTTAGTTTTTATATTATCTACCTTTACTAATGACTTACAGTAATTTCTTCATTGCAACTGTGTGTAAATAAATGTTTGTCTCTTTAATACTCTTCTCATATAGTCATTCATTATTTTTTTGTCTTCATTAAATTGAGCCAAGCGATCGAAGAAAATTGTTTTTAGTTGGAGAAGCACATTTAGCGAATTTCAATTTACCATGTAGTGTTTTCTATCCATCATCATAATTTGTTTGAAATTTCTCATTACAATTGTGTGATTAGTTGTCATTCATACTTGCTATCAATCAAGACTTAAGAATAGTCTGTAGAAATGATTGTTAGAACAAAATTATTAAAAACTATTATTTTGGCAGTTAACTTTTTTTTTAAAACACAAGATATAAAAGGCCTGTGAAAAAATACTAAGAAATCAACATAAAAAGAAACATATTCAGATAATTAATCGGTTAGAAATATTATTAGTATATGTAACTTAGTAGTTGCTAGAGCATAGAGTAAAATGCTTTGTGGTATAAGTTCAATGCTCTGAGCTCAAATCCCACTGTGATCAACTTTCCCTTTCATCTTTGTCAGCATTTATGAAATAAAGTATCAGTGTAGGACAATGGATTGACAAAATTGTCAGAGCATTGGATGAGATGCCTTGTGGTAGTTTTAGTTCTTTGCCCTCTGAGTTCTCAGGTGGTAGACTTAGTCCGTTGCCTAGTTTAATACAATCACTTGGCCCTTGGGTTTCTTCAATAAAATTCATTCTGGTGCAACCCAGTCTGGTTTTGAGGATAACTTCCTTTATTTCTCCCACCAGTCTTAGAGACCTTGCTCCCTGTCCTTTCCAAATGGGCTAAAAAAAAAGAAAAGAAAAAAAAACAAAAAGGAAGACTGGTTTAGATTTTGAGTGATAAGTGTTCCAGTACATGTAAAATTACTTTGTAGAGCTTTTGCCTTGTAATATTTACTATCTGATGGCACCAGCAGAAAACTCTTTTAGTGTGGATAATTGGTCAGACAAAACTGAGCGTTTCTACAATATTCAGCAACAATCTTATTACTACCCATTCACTGAATAAATTAACTGATTTTGTCTGTATAAGAGAATATTATGATTTACCCTAGATATGTAAAGTTACTTAACTTTTATATCTTCCTTAAGAGATTATGGAAAATTATAAAATATTTTAATGAGCTGGTTTTAATATGCCATTGTTTTAAATACTGAATGTATTTTCCCTTTTGCTGTGTTATGTTTCCAATTACAGCACTTTGGCATGTAATACAATATTCTGGTAAGTTGAATGCTAGTTTTCTATTGGTTTTCTCTTCAGATAATGCTTTATCTCTGAATCACTAACATGAGTTTGTATCTCTTCTTTTTTGATAATCTATTTGTTTTTTTGTATATAACCAAAAAAAAAAAAAAAAAAAAAAAAAAAAAAAAAAAAGCTTCAACTTTTTCTCTCCTTGAAATGTTATCTTTAAATCTCCGTTTAAAGAATAATTAAAGGTGAACTTCACTAACTTTTGTATTCTGGCACATAGCAGTTAATGAGTTAACTGTTGAATTTCCTTTGGTTTTGAAAATGATTTCACATATGTTCAGTAAAAATGGGGTAAAAATAACTTAACCAGTATTCCAGAGCTGAAATTGCTGAAAATGTTTTTAATGGAATACTTATGATATTGTTAAACCTATCTTTCCCATGGTGTAAAATAAAGTTCAATGTCAGATGCCATATTTGCTATGTTTATAAATAGGTGCTCAGACTGGGATTGAACTTATAAATTTTTTATTTCATGCAGGACTCCCATTCTCTTATTCAATACACTACAAGGCTAAAGTCTCTGAAATGCAGTATTGTATAAGCAAAAAAATATATTAATGGCATTAAAATATTATTAAACATATCTCTCCTACCAGCAAACCTTTAGCTGCTGCTATTGTCTCTCTTCCATTACTCACCCCCAGCTCTGTCACTTTCTCATCATTTCAACTACATTGCAATTGCTGTGTTTATCCTATCATACTTTCAGTCCTTTCACTTGCACATTCCTTGCCCTGCTTCCATCATTCTCTGCTATTGACCACATTACCTTGAACAAGCAGGGCATAGGAATATGTCAGTCAAGACATGGTTTGTACCCCAGCCCTGTGTATTATACTTCTCCAAGTCATAACAGATGAGTTTAAGATCAGTTGTCCCTAGTCTTCATAGGTGAATCTTATTAAGATTTAGAGAATCCAAAATATGGATGCAAAGTTCCAAATTGAAAAAACCTTGTAATTAGTAAATGTAGCAAAGGCCAATTATTTTGTTATGAAAGAAAATGGGGCTATTCTGCCTTGTGGGAAGTGTCCACACTTGATAAGCAGAAAATGAGTTGGTAGGAATTCCATATAACATAACCAATGTGAACTTGGGTGCATAAGAGGTGGGTAACTGAAAAATAGTACATAGATGGTAGATATACAGAAATAGCTAGCGGAAATATACCCATATACAACACAATTTGTATATGGGTATATGTATAGTTATTTATGGGTGTATAAGTACGTGTGTGTGTGTTCTTTTATTCTTTTGTTTCAGTTATTTGACTGCGGCCATGCTGGAGCACTGCCTTTAGTTGAACAAATCGACACCAACATCAGTCAAGCGATGGTGGTGGTGGTGGTGACACACACACACACACACACACACACACACATGATGGGCTTCTTTCAGTTTCCATCTACCAAATCCACTCACAAGGCTTTGGTTGTTTGATTGGCCTGGGGCTATAGTAGAATACACTTGCCCAAGGTGCCACGCAGTGAGACTGAACCCAGA
>NC_068990.1:84138638-84139328 GCF_001194135.2 Octopus bimaculoides | reverse complement strand
AGGAGTTTGTTAGATGACCTTATATTTCTATGTATATATGCATACTAAAAAAAAAAAAATATTTTTTCTGTAAATAAAATCAGCCATGTACAAAATAACTTTGTATCAATGACCTTCATCTTAACAGTCAATACTAAAGAATATTACCAACATGACTAAACATATTAAATATGTTCTCCCCCACCTCCTTTCTTCATTTCCTTTTAGTTATGCCGAAATCAAAACTTTCTCTTTTTCTCCCCCCTCTCTTTGTTACCACTTCAACCCACTACCCCCTGACAACAATTACAACTATATAAGGAAAATTTCATCTCCGCAAACACTATTTTCAGATGCCTATATTAGCAAAACATTGGAGTAAACAGTCACTATTAATAATAAGAATTATTAAATTCACTGTGTTCATTTTTATATCCATTTTGTTCTCTTTGCTAGCATGGGTTGGACAGGTACTTATTTAAGGCAGCATTTTACGACTGATTATCCTTCTTGTCATCAGCTTTTACCTGTTTGTTAAGTAGGTATTTCTATCCCACTAGACTTTGAAAATGTAGAGCTAAAGGATTATTGTTCATGGGGATTGTAAATATGACTTCACTGCTTTTTGTTTGAACGACTTCATGCAGTCGGAAATGTCAACATTCATGTATACACATATGCATTATGTGAGTATGTATGTATATATATATA
>NC_068990.1:84134090-84138180 GCF_001194135.2 Octopus bimaculoides | reverse complement strand
ATATATATATATATATATATAGTGGCACCTGCATTACAGAAGTTGTCTTGCCCTTGCCAAGACTAAAGGGTGGTCCTCTCAACCCTACATTATCTCTGTTCATTCAATCACCAGCCATTTTACACAGTGTCACAAATGTATTTTATTAAGGCACCGGCACAGAGTGAGGCTACCTTGTATCTTTTAAAACTGAAGAAACTCTACTGATATATGATGCGTTTGTTTACTCAAATAACTGAAAGTGTGGCCTGAAGAAGGATCAGTGAGAGAAGAACCATGATGTACGTATGTGTGAAGATAGCAAAAGTATGGTGGTAGAAACAGAATAATACATTGTCCTCAAAGTATGGTAGAAAGTGATGGATAGTGGTAGAAGTGAACAATGGTGTGACAGCTGTTAAGGGAATAATAACAAGAAGTATGGAAAGGTTACTGATAGGGAGTACCAGGTAACTTGACTAACACTAGCAGCATAATATAGTCTACAGAGAGGAAGATAAGAGGGTATCAGAGAGGCAAGAGGAGGGGAGTTTTGACAAGGACATATTGGATAATAGGCCCAAATATGTGCGTGCGCACATACGTCTCCCAGCCTCCATCACTTCTGCTATTAACCATTTGATTTGTTATACTTAAGTGGGTGAATGTCACCAATCAACATGGTTTTTAGTCAACTCCCTGGTGAGACACATCGTCTCGAGGTTAGTCTTCACTACCTTGTCCGATGATTTGGTCTCCCTCTTCTGTTCATTTCAAACACTTGGCCCTTTATAATGCAGCTATATATTATGCATCATATTGCCCATATCGACATAGTCTTCTCTCTTGCATATCACGTCTGATACCTTTAATATCCAGTTTTTCTCTCAGTTCATTTGTACTCCAGCCTTCATTCACTCTAACATTACACATCCGATGGAGCATGCTTACTTCGTTTCTTTCTAGCCTTTGTAAATCCTCTGCATTCAAGACTCCTTTCTCGCTACCATGCAGCTATACAGTTTGTACACAAAGATCTGTTTCCACTGCTAATTAGGCCACTTGAGCATCAAAAGCTATCAACTATTTCTAGGGAGTTTCCTGGTTATTTGAGAGATTTTATTTGCCTTGTGGTCTTATTGTCCTTGTCATCTGCCACATATAAAAATAAAACTTCCCTTCATTAACTTTTGTGATTCCACTAATACCATAATTTAGACTGGGCACAGCATATGGCATTTCTTCCCATTTCTTTTTGCTGTATCAAACAAGAGCATTTCCTTGACCGAAGAAATCTGTCTTCTTTGCTAAATTTATTTTGCAGTCTCCCTTTTCTAGGTTATGCTTTCACATCAAGAATTTTGCCTTTCGTCCCACTACAGATTTAACTATAAGGACTAGGTCTTCATGTTGGAGTTCTCATGATTAGCTGGTCTTGAACTACTCGATTGCGACCTGGAGCAGTATGACGGGAATTGAGATCTGTGCCCTGGTGTACTCTTATCTGCAGGCTGAATTTGTTGGTGTATTCAGTACTGACTTTCACTTTACTGACTAGACCTTTGTGCATGGCTTGTACAGTCCTTACATGCCATTTATCTATTCCTCACTTTCTCAGTGACCATCTGGTCGTAATCATAGAGACAGTTAGCAAAGGCCTTCATGTCAATTAATACTAGGCACAGCAGCTTGCTCCTGTTTATCTGCTGTTGTTTCACAAGCAAGATGGCATCAATAGTACATCTTCCTGCATCCCATATAGGCAAATTCTCATTTTAAGCAATTGAGCTGTAACTCTTTATGCAACTTAAATAACTTGGTCCAACAATTTTATACTTTTGCAGCTTTTTTTTTTTTGTTAGTTCTAATGCATTTTCTTTGTTCTTATAACAGTTTACAATGAAACTGCTACACCAGTTATTTGTTTATAAAACCCATCCTCCACTATCTGACTGACTCTGTATGATTAGCCTGAACCCTACTCTGCCAGACATTTTAAGCATCTCTGCAATGATTCCTTTTAGACCAAGTTCCTTCTCAGCTTTCATAACAACTTCTATCTATCATACTACAATCAACTTGACTGGTTGGTTTCTGATCTGTTGCATCTAGGCTGGGAAAAACCCTCTCTCTTCCATGCATCCTCTTCATGCAGCAGCCTTTCATCATAGCACTTTGATTCCTCTTACTTTTCAATGTCCGAGTAAGTGTGCTGTTATCGTTCTGTACACACTTCCTCACTATGGTATCTCTTCATTGCCTCTAATACATTGCCTTGCAATCCAGGACATTTCACTCCTAGTGCTGCAGAACATTGGCAAACCTCTTACCTTCTGATTCACCCCTTTCTAAGTACACCTGGTATTTAGCTTTTCTACTAACTGCTTGGTATATTTCTCTGCTGTTTCCCTTCACCAGCCTCTCCACCTGCATCACTTAGCTTTTTTGGCTCTACACATACACACTGTATGTGTATTATGTATGTTCATTTGTGTGTGTATACTTGTGTGTATACATATGTATATTGATGGTGATGATGTAGGATATGTGTATGTGTACATGTATAATGATGATGATGTAGGATATATATGTATGTGTATGTGTGTGTGTGTGTGTGTGTGTGTATACATGTGAATTACGATTGCATGTATATCAAGGTGTTCAGGCAAAATTTGATTGTGTGCATAAAAGGAAAAGAAAACACAGTATCCCATTCAAAAATAGAAGTATTTTAAGAAATCAAAATATATCAACCAGATTATGACTGGGAAATAAGTTTAATCAAAGTAGCTGCCTTCAACTACCACCACAGCTTGAACACAGCTCTGGAACCTGGTTCAGGCATTCCTCACTGTGTCCCTGGCAAGATCTTCATAAACCTCCTTGATCTTGGCCATCGGTTTGGCCTTGGTAATGCAGGCAGAGTAGTTGGTGTATTTCTCAGCCAAATCCTGCTGCTACAAATATGGTTTTCCGGCAGCAACCCTCTCCAGCTAGGATTTGATCACAGTTCCCAGCAGATTCACATAACTATCTGATTGAACCTAAGTCGCTGTTGAAAGATGTGGGGTTGCATGACATCACCCTCACTGGAGACGCACTCAAGTCCATCACATTTTGGAGTGACTTGGTTTTCATGATGTCCATATCATGTCCTACACCTTTTACTGTTTCCACAAAACATTGAGCAGCAGTCATCATGTTGGCATTTTGATACCTTGTGCAACTTATGATACAGCTGACTCTTATCCAGGTGGCTTACAGTCCTCCATGTCAGCTAACTTTTTCTCAACTGCAACTTTAACTGTTCCTGAAAAAAAAAAAAGATGTAAAAAAAAAAAAAAAATTTTTAGCCTGAACACCCTGCTTGTGATTACTTGTATGTTTGTGTATTTGCATGTATGTGTGAGTGTTTAACTATATCTACATTTGTCTATGCTTCATTGGTGTGAAAAAGAATTTTAAATGGCTTGTTGATGAGGGCCTCCATTTGGTCAGTTCAGGTTCCACAGGTGTTTTAACTATCTTAGTGGGATTCCTCATGTGGTAGAGCAGCAAGGATGCTGGTGTCAGACAACATTTGGTGGATGTGATATTTCAGCTACTTCAGTTTTTACATTAGATGCTTCACTTAGCAGAGCAAGCAAGATGTTTGCATCAATTAGTTAGCACTTTGTAGAATGTAGAACTTCAGTGACAACAGTTATCAAGTGGGGAAGTAACCAATTTGATGGTTTCAGGTTATGTATGAGTTTGCATGACCAGAATGGCCTTTACAGGTAGCAGGAATTACTCACCCTGCCATTGTGCATGGGCCAGCCGGGCCTGGGGTACTCTATTCAACTTATCATTGGTTAGTGACTTGAAATTACCTAAGAGGGTATTCTTCTGATAGCAACAGATTAGGTCAGTTGCGATACTTCAAGCTAGTTGAGTACGTGCAATTTCTGACTGTGGCAGAATTGGCAATTACAAACTCAAGGTAAGTAAGACCCCTATCAAGAATGATCCACATGATGTTAGAGAAGTGATTTCTATCCCCCACAGTCCCTAGATGAAACAGCACAAGGAGTTGGAGATTTCCCTGTTCATACACTTGAAATTATGCATG